>NC_084515.1:457500-757500 GCF_024500385.1 Phyllopteryx taeniolatus | reverse complement strand
AGCCCCTCCCAGATGACCGAGCTTCTCACGCTGTCTTTCAGGGAGAACCCGGAGACCATGCGGAGGAAACTCATTTCGGCAGCTTGTATCTGGATCTTCTTCTTTCGGTCAAGACCCAAAGCTCGTGACCATAGGTGAGGGTAGGAACGTAGATCGACTGGTAAATTGAGAGCTTCATCTTTCTGTTTAGCTCCTTCTTCATCAAAACGGATAGATACAAAGTCCACATCACTACAGACGCTGCACCGATCTGCATGTCGATCTCCCGTTCCATTCTTCCCTCACTTGTGAACAAGATTCCAAGATACCTGAACTCCTCCACCTGGGGCGGTCTCATCCCCGACCTAGTGAGGGCACTGCACCCTTTTCTGACTGACGACCATGGTTTCAGATTTGGAGGTGCTGATTTTCATCCCAACTGCCTCACACCTGGCTGCGAACTGCTCCAGTGAGAGTTGGAGATCACGGTTTAATGAAACCAACAGAACAACATCATCTGCAAAAAACAGAAATGCAATACTGGGGTGACCAAACCGGACGCCCTCCACAGCTCGGGTCCGCCTACAAATTCATTACATAAAAGTTATGAACAGAATTGCTGACAAAGGGCAGCCCTGGCGGAGTCCAACCTTCACTGGAAACAAATCCAACTTATTGCCACCAATGCGGACCTTTACTCGTGAAGCACCCCCCAGAGGACTCCCAGAGGGACACAGTCGAACGCTTTCTCCGAGTCCACAAAACATATGTAGACTGGTTGGGCAACTTCCCATGCACCCTCGAGGACCCTGCCGAGGGTGTAGAGCTGGCCCACTGTTCCACGGCCAGGACGAAAACCACACGGGTTCTGATCGGACCGGCCATTCCTCCCAATCACGGCCTCTCAGGTCTCACTGTCATTGGCCACGTGAGCATTGAAGTCCCCCAGCAGAACGATCGAGTCCCCATTGGGAGCGCTCTCATGCACCCCCTCGAAGGACTTCAAAACTGGTGAGTACTCTGAACTGCATAGGCACAAACAACAGTCAGGACCCGTCCCCCCACCTGAAGTCGGAGGGAGGCTAACCTTTCGTCCATTGGGGTGAACCCCAATGTACAGGTGCCGAGCCGGGGGGAAATAAGGACACCCACACCTGCTCTGCGTCTCTTACCGTGGGCAACTCCAGAGTGGAAGAGAGTCCAACCCCTCTCAAGAGGACTAGTACCAGAGCCCAAACCTTGTGTGGAGGCGAGCCAACCTATATCTAGTAGGAACTTCTCGACCTCACACACCAGCTCGGGCTCCTTCCCTACCAGAGAGGAGAGAGGTGACCTTCCACATCCCATGAGCCAGCTTCTGTAGCCGGGGATCAGATCGCCAAGGTCCATGCCTTCAGCCACCGCCCAGCTCACAATGCACCTGACCCCTATGGCCCCTCCCACAGGTGGTGAGCCAATGGTCACGGTTTGGTTTTCGAATAGCCCACGCCCCTTAAAGGCATACACCCAACACACAAATACAACAGTGCAAACAGTAATTACACTTTATAAAACCAATTTGTGTTTGTTACAATCTCTTTTATGATGTTTTTATACAGTAAAGTGTTATTTTCCTTCATTTAAAACAAAAATAATTGGGATTCGTTGGGGGGGCTGGAATGTATTAATGACATTTCAATTTATTCAATTGGGGAAAATGTATTTAATATACAGGTAAATTGAGGTACAAGCTGGGTGAAGGAACAAATAAAAGTCAAGGTACCAATGTCCTTCGTTGCTGTACTTAAGTCAATGTTTCTGGCATATGTACTTGAGTTTTTATTTTTCTGTCAACCTTGTGCTTTTACTCCCTACATTTGAAAAGAGATATCTGTGTTTACTACTCCTTGTTTTGTGAAAATTGCCTTGTTATTTTTTTCAATCTCCGCCGATGACGCTGTGATGTAAAAAAGCTCTAAATAGAGACAGGTCAATTGAGATCTTGATGAATTGATTGATAGCTTTTTTTGTTATTTCAGTAAAGGAGTTTATGTCATGAGTAGTGCCCTTGTTGGAGCTTGGGTGGTGCTTTGCGCCCCTCCCCCTCCCTCTCTCTTCCCATTAATCAGCACCACCTCGGCCGCGCACCTGTTGTCAATCAGCCTTCATTGTCACCTGCATTTAAGCCTGCTAGATCCAAGACTCCACTGAGTATTAACGTTCACCCGTGGTACACCGGCTCGCAACTTACTCGTAAGCTGCGGCAGTCCTCGCAATATTTCTGACCTCAATGTTCTTCCTTGTCCTCAGTGCTCCTTCCCTGTTCCCTGCCTTGCTGACCTCTTCCAGCATGCCACCAAGGCCTCCACCTGCTCACGCCACCGCCTGCCGCACGCTCACTGTCTCGACAAGCCGCCAGTAACCCTCAAGGATCCACCTCCGAATCTCTTCTCAATGAACTTCTTCAGCCTCCGCCTGCTTCTGGGTCTATCGTATCGTGACAGAATACTCTGGCCAGCATGGACCCAGCAACCCCAGAGGCGTTAAGTAAGAGAAGCACTCAGCCTCCAAGGCGACCGCATAGGAAGACAGGACAAAGTTCTCTGCGAGATCATGGACTCATTGAACACTCTCACTCGACAAGTATCCCTCCTTTCGTCCCAAATTCAGCGCGACCTTCCTCCCGTGAGTACTCCTTCCGAGCCTGCAGTATCCAATCCATCCCGCCTCCTGTACAAAGAGCCTCATGTCCCGCCGCTCGAGCCCTACCCCCAGGACTTAGGTGCAGGCAGCCAATTTTTTCTAAATTGCTCCCTAGTTTTCAATGTACAACCATTAAGCTACCCCACCGAACAATCCAAGGTCACATTCGTCACTAACCTCCTACACGGAAAAGCAGCTAAATGGGCAATCAGGTTATTGCACAACTCTCCCCGGTTGCGTCATTTAACTCCTTTTCCGCCGAACTAAAGAAAGTCTTTGATCACCCCCTTCAGGACAGGGAAGCCACTCGCCGCCTCCTTACGCTCTCTCAGGGCTCTAGTTCAGTGGCTTCTTACTCAGTGGAATACAGAATTCTTGCGAGTGAATGCGGGTGGGATGACGTCGCATTAAGGGGTATGTTTTTAAACGGGCTTTTGGAGCAGCTCAAGGACGAGCTCGCAGCCCGGGATGAGCTCTCCTCAATCAAGGATTTATTTCCTCAGTTCTCGCCGTTCTTGGCGGAGAAACAAGAGGAATAGCGTCACATGTGCGAGTGATTGTAAAAGCGAGAACAAACAATTTATGATGACAACATTGTTCTTTTTGCTTTCTTTTAAACATGGAATATCAATTTATATGAACTATTATACAAATAATATATTAAAAATCAATCGATAAAATGCAATCTATTGACTCAGGTTAGTAAGTAGAGCCGTGAATCCCAATGAGAGATGATGATGAATCACAATTGATGCGTTTTGTTTGTTTGATCCACGTGCACATCGACAATATATGATCCAGATTAACTGAATCTCCTGACTCAAGCCAGCCAGTAGAGCTCAAAGTCAAGGTTAATGTGTTATGTTGTGAGATCTGTGCTTGGATTTGATCCACATCAAAAATTTTATAATCCAGATTAAAATCAGGCAATCCAAATCAAATCAATAAAAATTTCAAACAAAAATTTATCAAGGAGTAGAGCCCAGAGTCCCAACAAAACATGCTGAAGCAGAGTTTTGCAATCTGTGCTTAGATTCGAGCCACATGGAGACTTTTTCTAATACTTATTAAAAACATTTGTCTTTTAAAGCATCTCAGCCTTCTACTGTATAACGTTTCTGACATTTTATACTGTGCAAGGTCTGATATTGATGATACACAATTTCAATATTTCACAGTGTTATTGTTTGGCTGACATGCTATCAAAAATAAACTGGCCTTTGCTTGACTTCCCCAAGGAGAGAAAGCTCATGAAATGTTTGGCAAACATGACTCGGCCAAAAATGACGGAAATAGTAAGAGACAAAACATGTTATTTTCTTGTCTATTTGCTGTGTATTGACATCAATATATGCACTTATGCATCCCCGCAGTAGGGCTTCACACACACACAAACACACACACACACAGAATGTAAGGAGGGTGGCGTTGGTGTAATGACACAGTCACGTCGCAGTAATTACAGGAGTCAGTGACAGTGATCCATTAGTCTCGGCGAGCAGTAACGGCAACGTGCAGGCTTCTCATACACATACACTGCTGTGTGTGTGTGTGTGTAAATATATACATTTAAAAATAAGACAACCTTTTAATACACAAACGCAAGCACGCAATCAGTCACACCCCCTGGAAAATTCAACCCTTCACACCAGTATCTCCAATTGACATGAAATTCAGCAGACGTCAATTATAATATGACACAAGAAAAAGTCTCAAGGACCCATATATGAAACTCAACAGGAAGACATCTATTTTGGTTAGAAGCAGCCATTTTGCACTCATTTGCGCCTGCTTAAAACTTTGAAAAAAATCAGCCTCTCACACCAGTATCTCCAATAGACGTGAAATTCTGCAGACATGGCAATTATAATATGACATGAGAAAAAGTCTCAAGGACCCATGACTCCAATAGAACAGGTAGTCTGCAATATTTCTTTGGAGCAGCCATTTCACACTCAGTTGTGGCTGACAACCCGAGGAAAGTTAAAATAATCAGCCTTTGACATCAGTTTTTGCAATCAATATGAAAAAACATGTCTATCGTAATATGACGCAAGGACCCATGCTTGGAGTTGAACAGGAATTTGGCAATCTTTATTTGAAGCAACCATTTTGCACTAAGTTGACACTTGTCATCAGTTTCACCTATCAACTTGGAATTGGGTGGCCATTTCTATCATAATAGGATACACAAAAAAGTCTCAAGGACCCATGCATTAAATTGAACAGAAAGTTTGCCATTTTGGTTTGAACAAATACATTGTCTATCGTAATATGACGCAAGGAAAAGTCTCAAGGACCCATGCTTGGAGTTGAACAGGAATTTGGCAATCTTTATTTGAAGCAACCATTTTGCACTAAGTAGACACTTGTCATCAGTTTCACTATCAACTTGGAATTTGGTGGCCATTTCTATCATAATAGGATACACAAAAAAGTCTCAAGGACCCATGCATTAAATTGAACAGAAAGTTTGCCATTTTGGTTTGAACAAATAAATTAAAAATAAATAGATGAATAATGCACTCCCCCTTAGATTCACGCAAAATTATAGCCAATATCACAGTTTAGCTAGCTTGATTTACACTGGATGGCTCAGATAGCCTAAACAATGTGAGATAGCTAAGTTTTAGCTAACATAACCTAATTATCACAATTTAGCATAGCTTTGTTTACACTTAAAGGCTAAAATAGCCTAAACAATGAGTGCTAGCTTAGCTTTGCCTCACATTTTTTAGCTAATTTACCCCAAATATGAGTTTAGCATAGCTTTACTTACCCTCAGACGCCAACAGCCTAAATAAAATATTGTGGACTCAAAAACATGCCAAAAAACATCTCATAGCAGATGCCATGAGATCTATTCAATAAAGTTGACTTTATTGTATGATGTCATACTTGTATATTGAATATAGTCCAAGAGAAAGTTTAGGATGCACATTTTGGTTGATATGTTCTCCAGAATGCTGGGAAAAGAACTCAGTTGCTTGCATTCCTCACACGCTATATTTTTCAGGACAGCTGTTTGAAATTTCCTCTTGGGGGCTTTCACTGTTGGACCTGGGCCAGGCCTCGCCTTCACTCTGAGCCCTCACCGCTTGGCACCGAGCAGCTTTGGTGCCAACATTTGACACGTGCGGACCCTCGTACAGGCCAAAAGCAACACTGTGTTTGTGTGTGTTGCTGTCTTTCTTTGTGTGGCACATCCTCACTTTACTGTATGGACCGTCTGATACACAATACAAATGCAATGCAAATTAAATGTTGAGTTTTAAAAAAACTAATTTTACAGATGTATTGAACCTAGTGAAAATTGACATTTGGTAGAGATTGCAGGCGTAACCCACAAAGATTTGCTCTGTAGCACCACTTAGAATCTTTTAAAGATTCATCCCTCAGAGCCAGTTTCACTGAGCAACATGAATTTGAGTCGACATTGTATATTATGAGTAGACCTACAAAAGAAAATCTCAACAAGCCATGCTGGAAAAGACAGGAAATCTGTCACTTCGGCCATTTCCAAGGTTCCTTCAATTCCTTTCAGAGATTTCTCCCAATTGTTACCAAATGTAAACCTTATATACTAGATAAATGGGCAACGATAAATTGTAAATAATTTGAATTTACAGCATTGCGTGTGGGAGAAAAATAGTGCTGGTCCTGAAGCTTCGTCAATGTGTGATTAAAGCTTTTGTGGGTTTTTTAGCTTTTTCTCAAACATTTCTACTCTTACTCTTACGCAGATGTTTCGCATTAGCATCGGCATGCTTCAGTATCTCTCCATAATGCCTGCTGGATGCATGTTAATCCTCCCGTAACACTCCACTTATCGTATGGCCCAATGAGGCACTACCACCATGTCTCCTTACCGTACATAAAATACAAGTTTGAGCTGTCTGAAGATGTGAACTCCCTCTATCATATTTCAAAAGGCTATAATAATCATGCCCTCTATATAAAGACTGTAAAAAAAAGTGTAACATTCTCCCAGCAGCAGTAACTTCGGCGAACATTCACCTTGTTCACGTCGCCAAGCTTGCTACGATGCTAATCAAGAGCAACCCACAAGTCCTAAATCACCCTCAAAAAAGCTACTTGGGGCCTGACAACATGTTCAATTTTCCACCCGCCTCGCCTCATTTTTATTTCGAGAGTGATGCCCGGAATCAAGGTGCGGCGCTTTCAATCATAGTCCCGACAAAAGGCGACAGGAGAATGAGGAGGAGAAGGGTTCGAGGTGTGAGAAGCTTCAGGCGTCTCTTGTGTCTAATCAACTCTGATGGATGCAAAATGGATGGATCGCCCGTGAGCGAGGTGATTGCTGCTCACACTGAAACTCAACTCGTTGGGCTTTCACAGCCCTCATATAGACGCATCTGATCAATGGATCAAATCAAATTAATTGCCAAGCAGTCTGCAATGAGTCTGCAATAAAATACTTTGAGAAAGGATGGACCTATTTATCATCTTACACAGCTGATGTCTCATAATGACAAGATAATGTTCGTACAAACAATGTGATTTTTGTGGCCTAATTAGAATGTGGTAAAAACAGAAAGTATACATTAAAGCAACAAAACAGTGATGACCTTTTCCATCACGAATCCTCCAAATGCCCATAAAATTTTAATGCTACGCTCAGCCCCCATTAGATGGCGTTATCAAAATAGATTAGAAATTTAGCATCGCCCATCTGTCAAGGATACATGCTTCTTCTTGGGGCTCCTTTGGGTGAATTCCTGGAATTTAGCCAAAATTGCTGCTTCTCACTAACATGGACGACTCCCTGTTCAATTTCTAACGTGGGTCCTTGAGACTTTTCATGCATCCTGTTATGACAGACATGCCCCCCAATTTCATGTGGATTGGTGAAGCTGGTCTCAGGGATTATTAAAAAAAAAAAAAAAACTTTACAAGGGGTGGGACTGAGTGTGAAAAGGTGGCTTCAAACTAAAATGGCCAACTTTCTGCTGAATTCCTGGCATGGGCCTTTCAGACTTTTACATGCGTCCAATTATGATAGACATGTCCACCCATTTTCAAGTTGAATGGAGAAAACGTTGTCAGGGGATGATTTTTCAACAGGAGCCACTGATTGCAAAATGACTGCTTCAAACTGCTGACTTCCTGTTCAATTCCAGGTGTGGGTCCGTGAGACTTTTTCGTGTGTGATATTATGATAGACATGTCTGCCAAATATCATGTTGATTGAAAAACTTACTGTGAGTTGCTGAGCCTATTATTTTTTATTTTTTGTAACGTTCCAGGCAGCATATCTAAGTAATCAAAAAGATGTATTGCAGCCTGCAAATGGCCCTGGCAAAAAGGATTCTTCTAATGTAATTTTCATGAATTGCGTTGTGTAAAAACCTACGTTTAACATTTTCTGGGATCAGACATTTTTTAAAGATCATTTTTGTTTGAGGATACCTAACCCAGTTTCCATGACACAAGAGGGGCTCTAGCATAATTTTTAGGTGTAAATGCTGACTTTTTGTACAATGTCCATCAATAAATCATCCAAATAACAGTAATAAAGGAAGCCCTAATTTAGTTTCGCAATGTATGTTTTAAATCTTCAAGTCAGAGCACGACACGCTGTCATTTATGGTCTCCTTCTTCTTCTTCTTCATAAGTCACTTTCCACCTGTCATAAGTCATGACGAGTATTCCGGGTCAAAATAAAAAGACGACTGGTCGTCGCGGGTGACAGAATACATTTGAGCGATGATTGCGGTAGGAAGGCGCCGGTGTAATAATGCCACACGCGGTGGTTATGTGTGTCAAGGAGTGATGTTTCCACGCAGACATCCATCAACGAGTGCCCGAGGCCATGCATGAGTGTGGTTCAACAAGATGGATGTGACCACCATCTTGTTTATGTACAGTATAACAGACATGATGGCATTTTTTGCAGTGTACATGCAACCATCAGCCCTGATAAATACAATTTAAGACCATATAACTGTCGGTTTTTGCACGTTTTCATCAATAATCTTCAAATATTCATAATGTATTTGGAAACAAATCTCTGAATTCACTTTCCAGGGGTTTTAAAATAAATTGTGTAGTTATTTAGAGGGACATTGAATACACAAGCTATATAGTATGTTAGAGTGACTAGGAAACTTCCTGCTGAATATTTGAACAAGTGTATATTTGTTTGTGTGTTTGTGAGTGTGCCTCAGGTAGTGCTAGAGGGACACAGTTTAGTGTCTGGTATTTGATGGGAAATATTTTATATGCGCACTCCTGTCGCGGCGACATGCATTATGAATGAAGCCCGCTGTCAAAGCGTCAAAGCTCCAAAGCCACAGTGTAAGACACAGTTGAAGTCAGGTGGTCCTCACCAGACCCGCTTTGAAACACGGTCCCCACAAACAACTGCTTCGGGACCAAGCCCTGATGCGAACAGCAAAAATTTGCGAAAAATGGACATGTATATAATTGCCTATATTAATATAGTAAACTGAAAAAAAAAAAAGACCAAGGTCACCAGACGGGGATGGGATGGATGTGTGTTGGCAATCTCACACCCCCAGACTGCGCAACAAACCATCCATCCATCCATTTTCCGTGCCGCTTATCCTCACTAGGGTTGCGGGTGTACTGGTCCCTATCTCAGCTGACTTCAGGCAAGCGACAGGGTACATCCTGGACTGGTCGCCAGCCAATCGCAGGACACGTATAGACAAACAACCATTGTCACTCACATTCACACCTACAGGCAATTTAGACTCTTCAATTAACCTACAATGCATGTTTTTGAATTTGGGAGGAAACCGGAGTACCCGGAGAAAACCATTTTGCCAAAAAAAAAAACAACTAAAAACACCGACACCATGACATCCATAAACCCCATGACATGGAACTAACCAATCACAGAGCAGTGCGATGAGTTCAAAGAATTTCCAGACTTTGTTTTTGTGATGCAGGCATAGATCCCGGGCAAGGATGTGACGTCGGCCAGCTCGGGTGCTGCAATATTGAATCCCAACGTGACTATTGCGCATGTCAAACTTTTAACGAGAGTTAAACATCTTTACTCATCATTAAGTACTATTCGTCCCGTTCATCTAAAAATAGATATATTTCATCCATCCATCCATTTTCCGTACCGCTTATCCTCACTAGGGTTGTGGGTGTGCTGGAGCCTATCTGAGCTATCTTTGGGCGAAGGCTGGGTACACCCTGAACTGGTCGCCAGCCAATTGCAGATATATATTTCAACATATTTTGAATTTACTATCAATATTTATGTTATAATTAGTAACCTGGTGACCACTGTGCATGGTGGGGAGGCGCTCTAGCGCCCTCTATTGAGCAGATGCCGGTGAAAGTTACATTATTTGTAATAAAAAAGGACATTTTCACACCAATTAAGTGAAATCGGATCATTCCCGTAGTGGAAATGATAACACACACATACACACACATACCTACACACACAAACACACAAACACACACACACACAAACACACTCGTCTCCCCAACCCCGAGGTCTGTTATTTCCTGGCATTGAAGCCGACATCTCCCTCAACGCCATCGATTTATTGTCGGCCAAGTGACATCCCAAAGAGTGAGAGAGACACACACAGAGAGAGAGAGAGAGAGAGAGAGATTGAGGTGGCAAAGTGAGGGATATCAAATTGAAGGATAGGAAAGTGAAGGATATTATTGATCTGGCGCAGACGTTTGTTATCAGGCCGTCGCACAATAATGGATGGAAACGTTGCCCCGCTTCCTGGGAATGGCGGTGTTGTGGTTCTGCTCAAGGTGCTGATGGTAATGGATAAAAAAGTGCATCCATTTTTTAGCATGACAGGATGAGACGGAGCAGACGATTTTACCTCCACCAAGGATGTTAGACATGGTCTGCAATGTTTGTTAGTTTTCAGGATTATGCAAAAACTACAAGATTCGTCAATGGCGCCAAGTAGAGCTACGAATGAATCAGTGGTGATTCGGATTCACTTGCGTGTCCCAATGAAAAAACTAATCCTGAATCAAACCAAAACCAGTCAAAGAAAAAAATATTTCTTGCTTTATTCTGACAAGCTCTACAATGCTGCCTACGGCTGCTGCCATTTTGACTTTGTGCGCATCGCAACTGCGCATTTACGCATTGTAGCTTCACCAAGATATTCATGGAGTTTAAAATAAAAAGCTCTCCCAAAAAGAAGCCATCGCTGGACCGGGCAACCATGGCAGAATGAATGGGAGAAAGTTGACCCAACACAGCATGAAAGATGACTAGAGCGGCAAGGTAGCCAGCAGGTGAAGCGGCAGCAGGCCAGGTGGGAAAGGCAGCAGCTTGGAGGATTTGTGGCATCCATCAGCGAGAAACAGACCTGGGATTCTATCTGTCGCCAAGGTATGGTGAGGGATTCTGGTTAAAGAAAGCCATTTTTAACTAAAAAGAAAAACCTTTCTGTGACACGTGAGTCAAAACGTGTCAGTCAAAACAAGTCAGCGTCCTCTCTTGCCGGTTCAACAGATTCAAATAATCAAACTGGATTTTTCAGCTCTTATTTTGGAGTAGTACAAGGATTAACGATTCGATTATGATTCACTAGTCATTTGTTAGTGTCAATACGAACAGGGAATGGGGTTTTAGGGTGGAATTACGACCATTAGTGCCAATTATTAAAATAACATTGCGTCATGGACAGTTGTTACCAGGATTACGTACAAATTCTGTAACTGATTTCCCCCCAAAATCTTTTTGAGAATGGGGTAAGGCAGAAAGTATAAAATATATGTTCAATGGAAACAAAATTCGTTAAAACTTCAAATACTGGTCTGAATCAATGGTTGTTATCAGCATTACATAAAAATTCTCCAAACAATTATATTATACCGTGGTCTTGGTGAATATTCGATTCTGATTGGCTCAGAAAATTATCAGCTGATACATTATGATTATCAGCTCATAATGTAAACCCTTCGAACGTCTCAAGTAGTTCCTGTCAAAACATTGGAACATGGAGCATTGTTCCAAATGAATGCGCAGCACCTTTAGCCATTAGATTATACAAGCAAATTCAAATCCCGGCCCCGCCTGTGTGGAGTTTGCATGTTTTCTCCGGGCACTCCGATTTCCTCCCATATCCCAAAAACATGCATGGTAGGTTAATTGAAGACTCTAAATTGTCCGTTGGTGTGAGTGCGAATGGGTGTTTGTTTCTATGTGCCCTGCGATTGGCTGGCGACCGGTTCAGGGTGTAACCCCGCTTCTCGTCCGAAGATAGCTGGGATAGGCTCCAGCTCGCGACCCTAGCGAGGATAAGCGGTACAGAAGATGGATGGATAAATATCTATTTACTTCAAATGTCACAATTTTTATTTATTTATTTATTTTTTTACTCGAGAAGTCTGGAAATTAGGGTCTGGAAAAAGTATGGAATTTTGGAATTTTCTGAAATGTGTAGGAACCTTGTGGGTGTTACCAAGATTATGTAAAAATTATGTAACCAATTTTCACCATATTTGATGACGCGTGGTACATGCGCTGTTACATTTTTGTTACCATAAATAAGGTCCGTTATTACCATAAATAATGTATTTCTCTTTATTTTATTTGGTTAAAATTGCAAAACAGGACATTTTTCGACAATTACTGTTACTGGTATTTTGTAAAAATTCTATAAAAATCCATTCAGTTTCGTTACTTTGTATACATTATTCTCACTGTAATAAGATCTGCTAGACGTGTGGACAAAGTATTTGTCTTTATTTTTGTTAGCATTGCAAGAAAGACAAGGTATGGATGGTTGTTTTGAGAATTACAAAGAAAATTCTGCAACCGAACTCCACAATACTTTGGCGGAGAGTGGGACATGCGATAAACGAAGAATCCATTCTGTTTTAGTTAGCATGAATAAGATTAAATTTTTATACTGCAACGCAATTATGTTAATGTTTTGTAAAAGCTTCCTAAATTGGTCAACAATTAATTCACATATTATAAATAATTAAGAAATTGTAAGTGGGTATTCATGAGGAATCCGACTAAGAATTGTAATTGTGCAGTTTGGATCAGCTCCTAAATGTAAACCATAGATACTCATCTGCTGCATACTTCTGCAATTCAGATTCATATTTTATTCATTGAGAAATTAATGAATTTTTTTTTTTTAATTCCCTTTCCTTCCTTTTTTTTTACCTCTTATAGTGAATCGGTTTAGTTGGTTTAATGAGGATAGACCCAAATTAGTCCAGTCTGTCTGCTCAAGAACAACAGCAAAAGGTGGAGGTGTGAAGCCTGCATTTCTACGTGAGACGGGAACTAAAGCTAAACCTATTTTGGCTTGAAACCCTATTTTGAAACCCTAATTCTGTCTTGAAACCTTACTTTGAAACCCTAACACTTGCCTTGAAACCTTAACCAGGCTAGAAAGCCTAACATAAAACTCAAACACTGACTAGAAATCCTATTTTTGAAACCCTAATCCTGTCTTAAAACCTTACTTTGAAGTCTTAAATCTTGAATGAAACCCTAACACTTGCCTTGAAACCCTACTTTAAAATCCCAACCCAGGTCGCTAACTTCATACCCTAATAGTGGTCTTGGAATTCTACTTCGAAACCCAAATTCTGTATTGAAACCTTTCTTCGAAACCCTAAGCCTTCCATGAAACCCCAACACTTGCCTTGAAACCCTACTTTGAAACACAGGCTAGAGATCCTAACTTGAAACACGAATCCTGGCTAGAAAGCCTTTTTTGAACCTCTAACACAGACTACAAATCTTAACTTGGAAATCCAAACCCTGTCTAGAAACACAAATTCTGTCTTGAAACCCTACTTTGATACTCTAATCCTGTCTTTAAACTTTGCTTTCAAACCATAAAGCCTTCAATGAAACCCTTACACTTGCCTTGAAACCCTAACACAGCCTCAAAATCCTAACTTGAAACCCAAACCCTAGCTGGAATCGCTACTTGAACCCAGGCTTGAAATCCAAATTTAAAAATGTAACCCTGGCTTGAAACACTATTTTGAAACCCTAATCCTATCTTGAAACCTGACTTTGAAATCATAAATCGTACACCAAACCCTTACACTTGCCTTAAACCTTAGCCCAAGCTAGAAACCATATTTTGAAACCAAAACCTCTGTCTTGAAATCCTACCTTGAAACCCAAACCCTGGATAGAAACTCTATTTTTAAACCCTAACCCAGGCTACATTGAAGCCCTGAAAAAAACAAAATAATACAAAATATCATAATGTAAAAGAGTTGATCTGGTAAGTTTTTATTGGAATGAGTGCCGATGTGAATGTGTAGTGTACTGTATACTTACCGATAGTTTTAACCAACCCTTATATACACATAGCCTTTGATTTGTACACTAAAGCCGTTAGCGACAGGTGCTACGTAATATATGGCCTTCTTTGTATCTGTTGGCCTCATTTGCGGCACCTTGGAGACCGGCATTAATCGAATGAATGTACGAGTGGATGAGTTGTGGAATACAGCACAGCCGATAAATAATCCCCACAGCAATAAGTGCGTGTAATTAGCACAGGAAGCTGACCCCATACAGTATATATTAGCGATGAGCTACATGCTACGTGCTCATTTTCAAAGAGAACCTCATCTATTCGCCACGAAATGAGGTTCCGCTCCCTTGGTCCTTGTTGCCACGGCAACGGCTCATGCCGCCATCACCACCATTTCTGCGTTGTTATTAATATGTAATCCCCCGTCGTTGTGATAGTCACCCACCTGCTTACTGTGTCGCCAAGGCGACAAGGACACCTCTGGGGGAAAAAAAGAACATCTGACCCCCACGATACCTACCTGCAAACCCCCCCCCCCCCCCCCAAAACCCCCTGCTGATTGCCTGCTCGATGGCATGGCAGCCGTTACCATGGTGATGCCGATGGTTATCACACACATACATTATTCGTACACACTCCAACAGGTGAGTAGCATCATTAAAGGCATGCTGCAAAATATAGCAAACATAATTTATTCCATATTTACTTGAATGTAGCACAAACATTCATGGATGAATGGAAGTGGCCCAATGTTCTAGTATCTGTCACAAGTTATTGGTTTACTATTGACTGGTTCTTAAATTAGTAGTCTTAGGTGTCGAAGTCAGTGTTCTAGTCTTTAGTGTCTAGTCTTTATTGTCTAGTTTTTGGAATTCTGTTACTGGTCTTCTTGTCGTTAGTGTACTAATCTTCAGTGTCTAGTACATCGTCCATTGACGAGTCCATTGTCCAGTGACTGTTCTTTGTCAATGTCTTTATGTCTCATAAGTGTTCCCTGTCAATTGACTGTCTGTTGTTGTACTAGAGCAGCTCCATCTACCAGAGACAAATTCCTTCTGTGTTTTTTGGACACACTTGGCAAATAAAGATGATTCTGATTCTAGTCTTGGTATTTTCACTCTTTGTGTTCTTGTACCAGTGTCATTTCTTATTGTTTTAGTCTTCCGAGTCTCTAGTGAGAAGAAGAAGAAAAGAAGAGAAGAAGAGTCACCTTTTATTGTCATGAACATGCATGCATGCACACGAAATTTGTTCTCTGTATTTAACCCATCACAGTGAACACATACACATGTTAGTGGAACACACTGGAGCAAGGGGCAGCTGAAGCGCCCGGGGAGCATTTTGGGGTATCAGTGTCTTGCTCAAGGACACCACAGCCGTGAGTCCGGGGGATGTTGGCGGATGGTCCAGTCGGGGTCTTGAACCAAGGTCCCCCACGGTGTCTTTATGATCTTAACCATTGGGCCACGGCTGCCCCTTTTCAAGTATCAGAGTCTAATACTTGGGTGCTAGAATCAGCATCAAATTAATGCTCCAGTATTTAGTTTTTAGGTGTATTTATATTAGTGTCTAATTTGTATTGTTCTCGTCTTCAGTGTATTGTTCTCGGTGTTCTAGTGTCATTGTCTGGGTCTTAATATCAGTATCTAATTCTTAATGTTCTAGTCTTCGGTGTCTAGTTCTTAATGTTGTAATGTCATGTCTGGTTCTTTGTGTGGAAGTCTTTAGTGTCTAGTTTTTAGTGTTGAGATAGTTTGTGTGCCGGTGTTACGTGTCTAGTTCTTGTATGTTTTAGTCTTCCTGTGTACCACATACTTCTCTAGTATCAGTATCTAGTTCTTAGTGTTCTATTCTTCACTGTCTAGTTCTTGGTGTACTAGTGTATTATTGTCTGGGTCTTTGAGTTGTAGTCTTTAGTGTTTACGTCAGTGTTCTGGTCTTAGTTTCTAGTTTTTGACATTCTGTTATCAGTCCTCTAGTCCTGAGTGCACTAATCTTGAATGTCTACTTCATCGATTCCTAGTTCTTGTTGTTTTCATTCTTATGCTGGGCTTCCACCTAACGATTTTTACAGTCACAGACTAAAAACTGAATGTCAGAAGGAAATTTTAGGAGTTTTACTGGAGTCAGTACGCACTCCCGTCATCTCGATTGTTTAGTATAAGGTAGTAATCTCAGCTGTTTTAGATCAGTCTTTTCCTCGTCTTGGCCTCTAGACAACATCAAACGTGTTTGATATTATCACGTCTTTCAGTCTTTCCAGTGACGTAACACAACCAACAACCAAGAGATCAGAATCAAAATCAGAATCATCTTTATTTGCCAAGTATGTCAAAAACACACAAGGAATTTGTCCCCGAAGTTGGAGCCGCTCGAGTACAACAGACAGTCATTTGAGAGAGAATACTTTTGAGAAATAAAGACATTGGAAAAAAACAATCACTGAGCGATAAAAGGTTGCTAGTAATCTGGTAATGCCGGTACAATTATTATTAGTCCTCTAGCATTTAGAGCAGTTTGAAATGACTAATACAACAATAGTCCGGTGCAATGACCATTGTGCAAACGGTGCAGAGAAATCAAGAAATTGATGTTTTTAAAGTGACTAGTAGTGGGATAATTTGGGACACTATCGATTGTGCAAATGTTGCAGATTCTACTCAGGCACATGAGTGGTCAGTATTGGTCAACAACAGATATGCAAATAGTGCAGCATGGTGAGACTACTACAGTTAACCTGTATGTACATTTCACCATTAATGGTGCCTTCGCAGATGTGTAAGTTACCCATGCCATTGGCACTAACACAGCCCCATACCATCACAGATGCTGGCTTTTGAACCTCACAGTTCTGAGGTCTGGGGTTCAATCCTGCCTGTGTGGAGTTTGCTTGTTCTCCCGTGCCTGCGTGGGTTTTCTCCGGGCACTCCGATTTCCTCCCACATCCCAAAAACATGCATGGTAGGTTAATTAAAGACTCTAAATTGTCCGTAGGTGTGAATGTGAGTGTGAATGGTTGCTTGTTTATATGTGTGCCGTGCGATTGGCTGGCAACCAGTTCAGGGTGTGCCCGCCTCCTGCCCGATGATAGCTGGGATTGGCTCCAGCACTCCCGTGACCCTTGTGAGGATAAGCGGCTCAGAAAATGGATGGATGGAGTTTCATGTTGCACTTACGGATGTAAGTATTACTTACATCACCTCTGGGATGTTCCAAACGTGTTTGATGAGCATTTCTCAGTCTTTGTTGCCACCTGTCCCAGCTTTTTTGGAACATGTTGGAGCCATAAAATTCTAAGCTAATGATTATTTGCTAAAAACAATAAAGTTTATCAGCGTGAACATTAAATATCTTGTCTTTGTAGTGTATTCAATGAAATATAGGTTAAACATGATTTGCAAATCATTGTATTATGTTTTTATTTATGTTTAACACAACGTCCCAAATTCATTGGAATCGGGGTTGTATATTATAGGTCGTTGTGGGCATTGTAATAAAGGCTGGGCAGAACTTAATAATATAATTGGTTAAGTCTCTGGCAGTGTAGGCAACATATGTTGGTTTAAACCGCATACACTCCTTGAAGTCTCAGCGCCCCTTGCACAATGGTCATTGCACCGGACTATTGCAATATTAGTCATTCGAACTGCTCTAAGTGCTAGAGGACTCTGCATCTTTTTGCACAATTGTTTTTTGTCAATGTCTTTATGTCTCCAAAGTGTTCTGTAAATTGACAGTCTGTTTTACTAGAGCGGCTCCAACTACCGGAGACAAATTCCTTGTGTGTTTTGGACATACTTGGCAAATAAAGATGATTCTGATTCTTAATGTCCATCATTAATCCATCCATGGATTAAATAAATTGCAATTTAAAAAAAAGACAGTTTTCAAGTCCCTGTCCATATAACCAGGGCCATGCCCAGATTCTGCGGTGTCTTCTCTTCTTCTTGATCTTAGTTTTTTTCTGCACAAACCGCTGCACACACTAGGGCGGCTGTAGCCAAAAGCCTCTGCTTCTCCATTTTGTAAGTTTCTACCAAGAGCATTGCATTGCGGGGAGAGAAGAAAATGCCTAAAGAATCTAGTTGTAGTCTTGTAAATAGTGACCCTTCAAGATTCATAGTCTTTGTAAAATCTCAGTCTGAGACTAGGCTGTGACTAAAAAGTCTACAACTTGTCTGTAGATGTGAGCAGATGTGAGATGATAGGTTTTCAAGTCTTTCCAAATATTTTCAAAGCCTTCTTATGTAAAGGTAGCATTAGTGTTCTAGTACCGGTGTCCAGTGCTCCGGTGTTTTAATCTTTAGAGTCAAGTTTTGAGTGTTCAAGCATCAGTGTCTAGTACTTTATGTTCTAGAATCAGCATCTAGTTATTAGTGTTCTCGTATTTAGTGTCTAATTATTAGTGCAATTTTATCCTTGTCTAATTTCATTATGTTTTATATTGTTTAATTCTTAGTATTTTGTCTTTGATGTCTACTTCTTGGTGTACTAGTGTCATTGTCTGATTCTTAGTTTACTAGTGTCAGTATCTAGTTCATGGTGTTCGTCTTCTGTGTCTAGTTTCTTGGTGTTTTAGTTCTTACTGTGTAGCTCTGAATGCTCTAGTATCAATCTGCAGTTCTTTGTGTACTAGTATCAATATCTAGTTCTTATTGTATTCGTCTTTGGTGTCTAGTTCTTGGCCTTCTGTTATCAGTGTTCTACCACCACACCACAGTAATCTTCAGTGTCTAGTTCATCGTTTCTTAGTTCTTGTTTTTGTTTTTTTACTTTTTAGTGTTCTGGTACTAGTGACCATTTCTTAGTGTTTTAGTCTTCAGTGTCTATTTCTTACTGTTTTAGTCTTCAGTGTCTACCTCTTAGTGTTCAAGTATCAGTGTCTAGTTCTTTGTGTCCTAGAACTAGCCTCTAGTACTTAGTGTACTCATATTTAGTGTCTAATTCTTAGTGCACTAGGATCATTGTGTAATTTTTGGTGTTCAAGTATCAGTCTCTAATTCTTAGTGTTCTAGTCTTTGGTGTCTAGTACCTAGTGTTCTAGTATTAATGTTCTATTTCCAATTGTACTACTTTCAGTGTTCTAGCCCAGTAGTATCAGTTTTCTAGTTCCACTGTTCTTTAGTGTTTAGTTTTTGGTGTTGTATTATCAGTGGCCCAGTCCTTAGTGCATACTCTTGAGTGTCTAGTTAATGGTGTTCTAGTGCTTGGTGTTTTCATTTCCACTGTTCTAGTACCAGTGTCCACTTCTTAAGTGTTTTAGTCTTCAGTTTCTAGTTCTCAGTGTTCAAGTGTTTAGCGTATTCTAGCATTAGGTGTCTAGTTGTAAGTGTTTTAGCTCTCTTTGTGTAGCACCGAGCTCCCTAGCATCAGTGTCTAGCTCTTAATGTTCGTCTTTAATGTGTTCTATTCATAGTTCTCTAGTTCTTGGTGTTTTATTCGTTGTTACTGTGTAGCTCTTAGTGCTCTTGTATCAATCTAAACTTTGTATTGTTCCGTGTCAATTTCTTAAAGTTCTAGTACCAGAGTCTAGTTTTTACTTTTGCAGTCTTTAATTCTTAGTGTTCTAGTATCTGTGTGTAATGTCCGATATTTTAAGTGATGTAGTTATTGATGACGTCCTGTTTCTTGGTGTACTTCTCATACTTGATAGCGTACTGCTTCTTAGAATTCTGCTCTATTGTTCCCAGAATTCCAATAGTTCATGTTTTAGTTGTCATTTCAGATAGGCATCACTAAACTCAAACCATGTCAATGACACAACATGTTGTCACCCTGTGAATAAACAAGTCCTTTATTAAACAGTGTCATTAAGATGCTGCCCACATTATTTCAATACCGGTCGACTGTGGGAAATCTCCACGGAAGTTTTCATTAGATTTGATTATCTGGCGGAATTAAAATCCAATCTCATAAATTAAACAAAAAGCCTTCTGAGATTTGTTTGATTTCCCCGGCGAGGCTGAAGATCTTTTCAGCACGTAATTATGTCTTTCAAACAGGATTAGACACATTAAATGGAAAGAAAAACATAATGGAGCAAGTGAAAAGCTTCAGCACAAAAGGAAGATGATGACGTTAATTTTTATTTACATAGAGCAGCGTGTGACTTTCGATATGCCATACATGGACAACGCTATCGGGATAGCTATTCATCAGTTACCCCTGTAGGTGTCCCAATACCTGTTGTGTTGTTGTGTTCAAAATATTTCCTTCACTTTACCTTCTGGTATCTGAATCATTTTGTCCAAACTCAAAATGTTCTCGACTTGTCACTTTCTGTCCCAATACTTTTGTCTAAAGTCTACTCAGGTGTTTAGGGAACTATCCAAACCCAGTGGCAGTTCTAGAAAGTTTTACCTGGAGGGAGTTGACCCGTGCCCCTCCCTTTGGGACTGGCGCTTTGGTTGGGCTTGGGACCTTCCTGGGTCCTTGAGGGTCGGGGTGGCGTCCCCCTGATTGGGGTCCCCTGCTGGACGAGCTCGCTGACTCGACCCCCCTTGTGGGTGTAGGGGGCCGCCGGGCCCACCCTTCCTCAATGTGGTGGCTCAGCAACTCCGTATACCAGTTGACTAACATGCATTCGACATGGTGTTTATTCACTGCTAAGTTTCATAGGCACGCAATAGGCTTTAATTCCTTGTGCTAGGAACACTAATGACAACATAGGTTATACTAACATATCAACTCATAGGTTCTTACAGGCGTTTAGACACTAAAAAAAGCATCCGACCGCCAGTAGCACTCCCTTGCTCATTGCTCACATCCTGTCCTGTCCTGCCCTTTTCTGTCCTCTCTCATCTTGTTCTCTTGATTAGTTATTGCATGTCCACACCGGAACGGTAATATTAAATTACGTTATAGGACAATTACATTTTGAAAGGGGAAAAATTATTATATAATGAGCCATTATTATGTTATGGGCTTCTACATGCCCCAATACTTTCATCCACATTTTCTTCACTTTTTCCCTTCACACGCACCAATACTTTTGTACAAATTCCACAGGTTCACTTCTTGATGTTATGACACTTTTGTCGAAACTACACTTTTTTTCCCCATTTTCACTTTTTGGAGGTGTCCAAATACTTGTGTCCACATGTTCTTTACTCTTCACTTCTTGATGTATTAATACTCTTATCCATATTTTAACTGTTCCCTTTCTGGTGTCCCAATACATTTGTCCAAAATCCACATTTTCACTTTGTTTTATGTTGTCACAATACTTCCATCCACAATTTTCCCATCTTTGTGTCCCAATACTTTTGTCTAAAACATTTCTCCTCTTTTTGCTTCTTCCAGGTATCTCAGTACTTTGTCAAAATTCCACAAAAATAGTAGTTTGCTGTGCTGCTAATCCGAGTAACCTCCTCTTCCTCATCATCTTCATAGTTTCCGCTGACAGCAGCTTGCGTTGTAATCCACTTACATGCTGCATAATCTCATTTTTCAACACGTCACTCAGCGACAGTGTGACTCCAAACAGCAGTTTGGAGTAAACACGCTAACAGTTACACTCAAGACAACTCGTTCACTACGACAAATGGTGTTTTTTTTGTTTTTAATTATTGAAATGTATTTATTTATTTTTAAGTTATTTCACATGTACAGATGACTGTACATGTGCTTTTGGACTCACCAGTTAATATGAATAGATTTACATTTTTTTATTTTTTTACAAATTAAAGTAATAGTTTTAAGAAAAAAAATGTAGAATTTTGAAAATCATTGGCTGACCAGTTCAGGGTGTACACTGCCTCTCGCCCGGAGATAGCTGGGATAGGCTCCAGCACGCCCACGACCCTAGTGAGGATAAGCGGAACGGAAGATGAATGAATGAATGAACTTATTACAAAATGAGATTTTTACTTGGACATTTTTTTTTTCTTTAATCTTCAGCCTTTTTGTGTCTTCACATAAATACAAGTGATCTCTTGATTGAACAGATGTGGAGGTAATCAGGCTGGGGTGTGATCAGTGAAAATTGACCAAAAATTGTGATTACCCACAATTAATTTATGTTTTAAGAAATGTGTGTGTGTGTTGGAGGGGGGGGGTAATTACGTTTTTCACATCGGGCCAGGTAAATTTAAATAGTTTTTTTTTCCTTAATAAATGCAATGCGGGGTTTTAAGTTCACTTGGGCTATATTTCTCTTGATCCTAAACATTAAAGTGGGGGAACTATGCAAGAATATAAGAATTTGAGAAGGGGGCCAATGTTGCATGGACTGTATAAAAACACACAAGAAAATTAATAATTTCTTTCTTGAAATCTAAAAAATAGAAATAAATCTGGCCTTTTCCTTTAAATGTGACTCTTATATATAAATGAAACTATAAAATAAAATAACATATGTTTTTAAAAAGAATACAACCATTCTTGTAATATTCCAACTTTATCTCATTGGAAAATATACTTTTTTTCTCATATATAGTAATATGCTATATTTTGAAGTTTTTAAAATATCCTTTTCCTCATAAAAAAATAGAACTTTGAAATTTAAAATATACTTAATTTTTCTCATAAAAATATGACTTTTTCTCCCAAAAATGTGACTCTCTTACTTAGCAAGATTACCTAATTCTCATAAAATGACTTTATTTTCATAGCTCAATTTATTTTATTTTCAGTTTTTGTCTAAATCACCTTTGTAAAATTGTGTGTACTTGCATTTTTATGAAATATTCACAGATATTCAATCCCTGGCCCCGCCTGTGTGGAGTTTGCATGTTCTCCCCGTGCCTAAGTGGGTTTTCTCCGGGAACTCCGGTTTCCTCCCACATCCCAAAAACATGCATGGTAGGTTAATTGACAACTCTAAATTGCCCGTAGGTGTGAATGTGAGTGCGAATGGTTGTTTGTTTGTATGTGCCCTGCGATTGGCTGGCAACCAGTTCAGGGTGTACCCCGCCTCCTGCCCAATGATACCTGGGATAGGCTCCAGCACGCCCGTGACCCTAGTGAGGAGAAGCGGCTCAGAAAATGGATATTCACAGATGGTTAATTTTGATTCATTTATGTATATATTTCACCTTATAGTGACATATACGGCAGCCATGTTGAATAACAGATAAAAACACTTGATTTATGATTAACAAGTGAGAAGTCTTTTATGTTATGATCCAGGCCAGAATGTCCCAGAATGTTGGAGGGGTGGCGCTGGGGGGCTTCTCAGTAACCTCCCCCAACATTTTCACATCATAGAACATTAAGTGCGAATTCATCACAGAGTCATTAGCAGCGCATCGCTAACTAACGAGATGGCCACCGCCGTCGCGCTCAGATGCCTGAATATTTTAGCAGTTGTCGTTTGAGCGCTCGCCACTTGCTGTCCTCTCTCGTCTCCCAGAATGCATCTGGACCACCGCCAACATGCTCATTCATGAAAATCAAATCGGTCCAGCTGTTACTCTAATTAAACGCTGCAGGCTTTTGTTTGGAGGCTTCAAGACCTGCTGTAGACATCATCACACACTACCCCAAAAAAAATTGTTGAGTACCTTAACGTTGCAAGTTGTCTTTGATGTTTACAAAACTCATATAGGTTCATTAAAACTCCTAAAATGTTATATGTTTACAAAAATGTGCATAAAGCATCCGTATCAACAAATCAACAATTGGAAAATGTATGATGTTTACAAAACAACTACATTAGGTTCATAAAAACTCTTAAATTGTCTTCAATGTTTACAAAAACATTTAAAAAAACACATACTTCGAAATAAGTAATAACTAAGTTATCTTGGATGTTTACGAAAATGCGTATGTCAGGTTAACTGATGAATGGTCTAAATTGTTTTTGATGATTGCAAATATTTTGTTTCATGAAGACTAATTTGCCTTCAAATGTTTACAAAAACTTAAATTATTTAAATCAGCACGACATTGTCTTGGATGTTTACGAAATAGCGTACATTACTGTAGGTTAACTATATAAATTGTCTGATGTTTACACAAACATTTGTTAGGTTAACAAAATACCTCAAAATGTCTTTGATGTTTACAAAATCGCAAATGTTTATAAAAACAAGTATAATGAGATTAATTGAGGACTCGAAATTGTTTGATATTCACAAAACATGTATGTTAGGATGACATAATTCTGAACTGTAAACTGCCTTACAAAAATGTGCATCTTTATGAAAACTAGTACACAGTATTAGGTTTCTCGAAATTGTCTTTGATGTTTACAAAAATGTATTATGAGTCAAGTGAATATTGTAAAACAGGAAGGTCACAAATAGTTTATGGGAATGGTCCAATCAGTGCATGTTATCTAGGCAGTACTCAAGCATTTAGAACATCAAAAAGCTGTTCCTCGCCACTAATCTAACACATTTTCCCAGATAAAACCATTCGCACCACAAATAACAGGCTTGTCGGCCATGTTGATTGGGCTAAAAACGCCCATGTGGCCGGCCGGCGGCTCTGGTTGGAGGTGAAAGTGCTAATTAAGTTCTTTCTTAAGAGCCACTTCAGATCCCTGCTGCACTTTTCCCAGCAGTGTCGTCTGATGCCAAGTGCATCATTACCAGACATCTCTGTGACAAATACGCGCCTCCAAATAGGAAAAGGACACGTGTCCTCCGCCATATTTGGGTGTCACCTCGACAGAACAAGTGCAAACCCGACATGACAAATTAGAGTAGCTCCGTGGTTGGGAAGATTAAAAATACTAGCACGTGGAATTTGAAGTCATGGATTTTCTACATGGCAAGACACCAGCATAGGGCTCGATTCATTCAGGCCCGACAAGTTAGCTGCCTAAAAGGGTTGCCATGCCAATCAAAACAGGAAAAGACCAAAGTTTTGATATCATGAGAAAATTTTCAAAAACTTTATTGTTACCTTATCGTGGTGGAGGGGTCCCACCTGTGGGAGGGGCCATAGGGGTCAGGTGCAGTGTGAGCCGGGTGGTGGCCGAAGGCGGCGACCTTGGCGATCTGATCCCCGGCTACAAAAGCTGGCTCTAGGGACGTGGAATGTCACCTTTCTGTCAGGGAAGGACCCGAGCTGGTGTGTGAGGTCGAGAAGCTCCGACGAGATATAGTCGGGCTCACCTCCACACACTGCTTGGGCTATGGTACCAGACCTCTTGAGAGGGGTTGGACTCACTTCCACTCTGGAGTTGCCCACGGTGAGAGGCGCCGAGCAGGTGTGGGTATACTTATTCCCCCCCGGCTCGACGCCTATACATTGTGGTTCATTGTGTCCCTGGGGAACGAGAGAGTAGCCTCCCTCCGCCTTCGGGTGGGGGGACAGGTCCTGACTGCTGTTTGTGCCTATGAACCAAACAGCAGTTCAGAGTACCCACCCTTTTTGGAGTCCTTAGAGGGGGTGCTGGAGAGCGCTCCCGCTTGGGACTCCATCATTCTGCTGGGGGACTTTCAATGCTCACGTGGGCAATGACAGTGAGACCTGGAAGGGCATGATTTTAAGAACGCCCCCCCGATCAGAACACGGGTGGTGTTCTGTTATTAGACTTCTTTGCTCACCATAGATTGTCCATAACGAACATCATGTTCAAGCATAAGGGTGTCCACACATGCACTTGGCACCAGGACACCCGAGGTCGCAGTTCGATGATCAACTTTGTGGTCGTGTCATCGGACTTGTGACCGCATGTCTTGGACACTCGGGTGACAAGAGGGGCGGAGCTGTGAACTGATCACCACCTGGCGATGAGTTGGCTCCGATAGTGGGGCAAGATGCAAGTCTGCCCTGGCAGGCCCAAACGTATCATGAGGGTCTGCTGGGAATGTCTGGCAAAATCCCGTCAGAAGGAGTTGCAACTCCCACCTCGGCACAACTTCACCCAAGTCTTGGAGGAGTTCGGCAAGGCCATGGAGAATGATTTCCGAACGGCTTCGAGGAAATTCTGGTCCACCATCCAGTGTCTCAGGAGGGAGAAGCAGTGCTCCATCAACACTTTGTATCGTGAGGGTGGGACACTGCTGATCTTGACTCGCAACGTTGTGAGGCGGCGGGGAGAATACGTCGAAGACCTCCTCAATTCCATCGACACGCCTTCCCATGAGGAAGCAGAGTCTGGGGTCTCTGAGGTGGGCTCTCCTATCTCTGGGGTTGAGGTCAGAGAGGTGGTTAAAAAGCTCCTCAGTGGCAAGGCCCCAGGGGTGGATGAGATTCGCCCGGAGTTCCTAAAGGCTCTGGATGTTGTGGGGATGTCCTGGTTGACATGCCTCTGCAACATTGCATGGACATCGTGGACAGTGCCTCTGGTGGGTGTGTTTCAACTACAGGGGGATTACACTCCTCAGCTTCCCTGGTAAGGTCTATTCAGGGGTGCTGGAGAGGAGGGTCCGTCGGGAAGTAAAATCTCAGATTCAGGAGGAGCAGTGTGGTTTTCGTCCTGGCCGTGTAACAGTGGACCAGCTCTACACCCTCGGCAGCGTACTCGATGGTGCATGGGAGTTCCCCCAACCAGTCTACATGTGTTTTGTAGACTTGGAGAAGGCGTTCGAACGTATCCCTCGGGGAGTCCTGTGTGTGGTGCTTCGGGAGAAAGGGGTGCCGAAGCCCCTGATACGGGCTGTTCGGTCCCTGTACGACCAGTATCAGAGTTTGGTCCGCATTGCCAGCAGTCAGTCGGACTCGTTTCCGGTGAGGGTTGGACTCCGCCAGGGCTGCCCTTTGCCACTTTTTGCAGATGATGTGATTCTGTTGGCTTCATCAAGCCGTTATCTCCAATTCTTACTGGAGCAGTTCACAGCAGAGTGTGAAGCGGCTGGGATGAGAATCAGCACTTCCATATCTGAGAACATGGTCCTCAGTCGGAAAAGGGTGGAGTGCCCTCTCCAGGTGCTAGCCCAAGTGGAGGAGTTCAAATATCTTGGAGTCTTGTTCACGAGTGAGGGAAGAATGGAACGGGAGATCGACAGACGGATCGGTGCAGTGTCTGCAGTAATACGACCTTTGTATCGGTCCGTTGTGGTGAAGAAGGAGCTAAGCCGAAAGGAAGCTCTTGATTTACCGGTCGATCAACATTCCTACCCTCACCTATGGTCACGAGCTGTGGGTCATATACTTGGCGATTAAAGCTGATTCTGAAGTTATGTATGAACAAGTAAGTGGCAATTCTGCTGAAAGGCCACCGCATGGAATAACTTTTTTATAGAGTGGCATAGGTGTAATTTATGGGGGGACATGATCTGTGCACTTTTTCAGAGGGCAGTTTTGGTCCCCTGCAGTTTTTTACAGTCCCAAAACAATGTAACAAGATATGAATTTGAAACAAGCACCATGCCGAAACCCCCGCCAATTACAGCAGTGCATTGCTCAACACTGGTCGGCTGGCCCAATTACGTTACTCAGATGTTTTAACCGCTGACGTTAGATTAGCAATTTTCCCTGCCGGCCAAGAGCAGTGCAATGTGTAACGAGTCTCGAGTAAGCAGAACATTTGTACGTGGGTGAGCGCAACACCGCGTCTTCCAAAGACAGCAAGTTTCCAGATCCTTGGAGAAAAATCTCTGACATCCGTGAGACCGCTGAGTCCACTGTGACTGAGAAACAGGTGGATGCGCATAAAAGTTCAATTTTAAATAAATCACCTAGATAAATGTTTGAAAGCAAACATTTCTAAATGATTAAGTGCAAATGTACTGGAGTAAAAGAAAACAAAAGTTGAACCCACTGCAACATCGTTTGAAAATTTAGACGGTGAAAAAGAGTTTTAAGGCCTAGCTCAACAATTCAATACTATATTGTTCTCTTGTCTTTGCACATGGTTTCAGCAGTTATCGTCAAACATATTTAATGTATTGAGAAACAAAACACAAAAATGAGCTTGGTTGCACTTTAAGAGCTCTTTTCTCCGAGTTGCAGTCTCGTGTAGCAGCATTGCGGAGAGTGTTCCTAGTTGTTCTAGTTGCAGAGATTCCGAGGCCCGGCGTTATTGTTATTGTAACGCCTGTAAAAGAAAATGTTCATCTCACGAACAGGAGAGTTTTTTTAATCAAAGGTTGGCTGCGTTAATGGACACTGGCCGGCGGCTCCATTAAATAGTCGCCCGCTGCTGTTTCTCAGGCTGTGGTGGCAGTTAATTACGTCCCAAAGACAGCCGCCTGTGCTTTCATCACACCACCAGAAGAAGACGAAGTGCACGCTGAGGATTAATGGCAGGTGTCAGCGATGAAAGAAAAAAAAAAAGATAAATCCAATAGCGGAGTGATTAGCATTCCTTGGAGATGTTCTCTGTGTGTGTGTGTGTGCGTGTGTCTGTGTTTCTTGATAATAAGTGTGTGTTGTTCCACAGCGTGTCATTCCAACCCAAAGGGAAACAGGATTCATAATCAAGTCACAAGAGGAAGAACTGATGGTGATTAGGACAAAGGTTGTCTTGTCCTTCAAGTGTGTAAGAGAGTCTTTTAATTGACTGACATTGGCACTACAAACTTACAATGCCTTTGGATTAATTCTCTAATTCGGTCAAAATTCGGCCGCTTATCCGCACTAGGGTCGCGGGAGTGCTGGAGTCTATCCCAGCTATCTTCGGGCAGGAGGCGAGGAACACCCTGAACTGGTCGCCAGCCAATCGCAGGGCACACATAAACAAACAACCATGCGCACTCACATACACAACTACGGGCAATTTAGAGTCTTCAATCAACCTACCACGCATGTTTTTGGGATGTGGGAGGAAACCGGAGTGCCCGGAGAAAACCCACCCAGGCACGGGGTGAACATGCAAACTCCACACAGGCAGGATTTAACCCCGATCCTCAGAACTATGAGGCAGACGCTCTAACCAGTCGTGCACCGTGCCGCCAGCTGTATTTTCTGAATAAGAAATTTTAATGTGTGAATGTAAGTGTGATTCTTGGCAACCAGTTCAGGGTGTACCCCGCCTCTTGCCGAAAGTCAACTGGGATAGGCCCCAACACATCCGCAACCCTAGTGAGTGTAAGCAATACAGAGAATGGCTGGATGGATTTAAAAAAAAAAACACAATTTATTTTAGAGAAAATGTCTTTTTTATTTTTTATTTAAAAAGCAGGATTATCCAAGAAAACAAAAAAAGCTGTAGATTTTGACTTGGAAAAATGTCTAATTGTAATGAGAAAAAGAAGCTATATCTTTGCGACCAAATAAATCTCTTTTTTTGACACAAACAAGGCATTTGGGAGAGAAAAAAATAATAATTTACGTCAAATTTTCTTGACAGAGAAAAGCAGTATTTTGCATCTACTGTACTTTTTTTTGACAAAAGAGAAGAAGTCTTTTTTTGTTGAAAAGTGTATTCTTTCAAAGAAAGAAAATCTGAATTTTTCAATTTTATGAAGGTTTTATTTTTCAGATGTTATATGGAGGTAAGTTCTGTTGTGCTGGCCTCCAGTATTAATTTTGCCTCCTTTGAGCTTCATCGGTGCCTCTTTATTCCCACAATTAACACACCCTTTTCGTGTGTGTGTGTGTGTGTGTGTGCGTGCGCGCACATGTGTGATGATTTGACATTGCATATCTGTTTCAACAGACCTCTGGCTTAGAGCAAAGTCATGCAACTACACAAAATATATACACACACACAGACACACACACACGCACACCCACTACAATAAGACAACACCCAGTGCCAAATGCAAAGTGATGCAATGCAAGCCTCATAACGTGTTTATTTGAAGATCATATCAGTCAAATGATCTTCAACAACAGTTATTACCAGCATGATGATACTGTGTGTGTGTGTGTTTATCAGCTGAAAGCAGCTGATTGGATTTTAATGAGAACATGAGGAATGATGCACAAAATCATTTATTCACTATGGGTGCAGAGCCAAATGCGCTTTATTAAAGTCCTCATCGGTGCCATCTTCTTTGTTATGCATCGAGGACTAAAAGTTAATATTACATTTAAAACAAAATGCCTGAGGCCGGTGGTTGGTTAGCACATCTGCCTTACAGTTCTGAGGACCCAGGTTCAAATCTGGCCTCGAGTAGTCAGGGAATATGAAACATGAAAGACAAATGAGTCATCAACAAACCCAACGTACTTGTTTTCGTAAATCTCAAAGACAAATTTTATTATTGCTTAACATAGTGGGACGGCACAGTGGGGCGACTGGTTAGCACATCTGCTTCACAGTACTGAGGACCCGGGTTCAAACCCGCCCTTGCCTGTGTGGGGTTTGTATGTTCTCTCTGTGCCTGGTTTCCTCCCACATCCCAAAAACATGCACGGTAGATTAATTGAAGACTCTAAATTTCCCGTGAGTTTGAAGGGCTGTTTGTTTGTATGTGCCCTGCGATTGGCTGGTGACCAGTTCAGGGTATATGTACCCCAGCTCTCGCCCAGAAACAGCAGAGTCCAGCACGCCCGTGACCCTACTGAGGATAGAAAATGAATGGATGGAAGTGCCTGATGCCATTTTGGGTTGGAATTTTGTTAACCATGAAAGGCTCAGTGCGGCACATATGCAAATACTTATCAAAACTCCACATTTTAATCTGTTTTTCCGCTTCCTGTACACGTTCCAATTCTTTTATCCAGACTTCACATTTTCTTCACTTTTAACTTTCTGTCGGTGTCCCAATGCTTTTGACCGCAGTCCACACTTTTCCCTGTCCGAACACATTTTCTTCACTTTGTCAACGTGTCAACATTTTCCCTTCCCTCACATGTGTGTCTTTAAAGTTCTGTCCATAGGGCATATACAGGAATTAAAAAGTAAAGAAAATGTGGAGCCTGGATGAAAGTATTGGTACATGTCCAGCATGGGGAAAAAAGTAAAGACAATGTGGACAGAAGTTTAAAGATAGATCTGGGAGGGAAGGGAAAATTCACCTTTTTCCCTGACTGTAGGTGGCCCAATACATTTGTCCAGACTTCACATTTCTCAACAGTTAATTTCCTGTCAGTGTCCAAATAAGTTCTTCCAAAATTAACATTTTCTTCACTCCCTGTAGGTGTCCCAATACGTATGTCCAACATTTCTTCTCTTCCCCCCTTTCTGTATGTGTCCAAATACTTTTGTCCAAACTCAACATTTTTTCTCTTTTCATGTCCAATACGTGCATCCCAATACTTCTGCCCCATTTCTTTATTTTCTTCACTTTTTCCACTTCCTGTAGGTGTCCCAATACTTTTGTGCATGTAGCATATGATGAGTCTACTGCAACGGGTGGTCGCACACGTGAACCCCCCCCCCCACCCCCCTCCATTTTCTCCCCGCTTCGGCATATGTTGAACCCTTCCGTAGCCCCACCCATGCGTTCTGCTCCAGGTTCATTTAATTTCAACTAATTAGCATAAAATAATATGCGCATTGCCTGCCTGCTCGCCAACCCTACAATAACACCCCCACCCGGAGACCCCCCCTGAAGCCGAGGTATGCAAATGCTGATTAGGAATTGATGAATTGCACGAGGCTTTAAAGTAATCACATCCCCGGGGAGCAGTTTTTCCTATAAAATACCTCTCATGTTTACGAAGACACTTGCTGTACATACATTAACCGTAACTTATAGGGCTGGGCCATTCATTCATTACACTGATTAATTTGAGTTTATTCGTCATGATTTTTTTCCAAGCAGATTTATTTTGTAATTCGAAGTGCGTCCCCGCTAATGTGCACTGCTTACACTAATAACAAGGCTGCGAACAGAGAGGAGCTACTTTACAAAAGCAGACTTGAGGTTCTATTTTCGTGCTGGGCGCAAATCCAGCGGGCGTAACTGTGAGAAGGCGGGTTCGACCTGGAGTTTGTAATTTTGTGAAGCGGCACAGCTCAGCGCATTTAAAAGGGGGACACCTGTGCTGGTGTGGGCATGTTCACAGATGACTTTAAACCTGTCGAATCGAAGCGGGCCCTCGTATTCCCTTTAAATGTGGCGCACAAGTGGCGCAGTGACACTGTTTGACACGGCAGAAGAATAAACTGACTTGCTCGAGTTCGGGAAGTCGAAACGTGCAAAGTACCTTTATTAGGAACTGCAAGCAGAGCTCCACGGGCAAAGGATGTAAAGTTGGCAAGGGAGGTCACAGATCTGCGCCTTGAAGTGGGCACTTGTGGACCACCCCCCCACCGCCATCATTCGTGCGTGTGTGCCTCCCCATAGCTGTGCCACAACCACTGGGAAGATTTAAAAAATGTATAATAATGATGATAACAATAATAATGTGTTCAATGAAGTGATTTCTACAATGATTCAGAGGGTTCGATTCCCGCTGTTCGTCCATCCATCCATTTTCTGTACCGCTTATCCTCACTCGGATCGCGGGCGTGCCGGAGCCTATCCCAGCTATCTTCGGGCGAGAACTGAACCCTGAACTGGTTGCCAGCCAATCGCAGGGCACATATAAACAAACAACCATTCTCATTCACATTCACACCTACAGGCAATTTGGACCCCCAGACCTCAGAACTGTGAGGCAGATGTGCTAACCAGTTGTTCACCGTGCCGCTCTTTATTTACACAGTAGATTCTACATAGCAAACCTGCAGTTTATCATTACCCATTACATAACATCCATCCATCCATACATTTTCCATACAGCCTATCCTCACTAGTGTCACAGGTGTGCTGAGCCTATCCCAGATGACTCTGGAGGAGAGGCGGGGTGCACCCTGAACTGGTCACCAGCCAATCGCAGGGCACATATAAACAAACAACCATTCACACTCACATTCACACCTGTGGGCAATTTAGAGTCTTCAATCAACCTACCTTTTTGGTATGTGGGAGGAAATCGGAGTACCCCGAGAAAACCCATGCAGGCACGGGGAGAACATGCAAACTCCACACAGGTGGGGCTGGGATTTGAACCCCGGTCCTCAGAATTGTGAGGCAGATGTGCTAACCAGTCGCCCACCGTGCTGCCTCCCGCTGTTCATATTGAATGACTGTGGAGCTCACGTATCTGTCTGCCTGCACCGCAATCGAATGCATCAAAATCGGGTGAGACCAGCAGTTTACCTTGCTCCCAAAGTTAGACGTGGTGCCAGCAGGCACTTCAGACCTTCTTTCAGAGAACAATATGTCACTTGCGCCAAGCGGATGTCAAAGGACACACCCTTGTTGCATCGAAAAAATGGTGGCCTGAAGCTCAGGATGCGGCACGGTCTCCACGGAGGGTGCCAAAATTGCACGCTAGAAGCTCTCTCTCGCTTGTCCTTTCCCATAATCGATTGTCCAGTCTTATAGTCAAGGATATTAATTCCTCAAGTGAGGAGGGCTCTTCCCTGGCCGCGAGCTCATCTTTGAGCTGCTCCGAAAGTCCCTTAAAAAACATTCCTCTCAACACAACGTCATCCCACCCATACTCACTCGCTAAAATCCTAAACTTAATGGAATAGGTAGCCACGGAACTAGTGCCCTGTGTGAGAGCTAGAAGCCGTCAAATAGCTTCCCTGCCCCTCAAAGACCTTCTTCAGTTCGGCCAAAAAAGAGTCAAAGGTAGCAAGTACCGGGGAGGAATTAAAACAGCGCGGTGGTCCATTTAGCTGCTCTGTCGCGTAAAAGGTTGATAATAAATACGACTTTGGATTGGTCTGTGAGATAACTTAGCAGTTGAAGGTCAAAAGCTAATGAACAGGTGAGCAGGAAATGACTACATGAACAGAGATCCCCCAAGTAACAAATAACTATGATCAACAACAATGAGACTTTTCTTTGCACTTAAACTGGACACTTAATTAGGTTCACTGACAGCCAACACAAGAGTTGTCCTGAACATTTGGAAAATTATAAACTGCACACATATTCAAGGGAAAATCACCTAAAATGTCAATAAATACATGAAATTTACAAAATAATGCATTTTGTGACTATATAAAAAATGTTTGATTTACACACAGGTATTTAAAAAAAATATGAAAAACAAATTTACAATGACATTGCACAAAAAATATTAAATATATGTAAACATTTTAACACAATGAACAAAATAAATATAAAATACAGTACATTTTTTAAATGTTTGAAATGAAACATCTTAAAATTAGCGAATAAATGTACTTGATTAAATAAAAAAATAGGCAAAATATGAACATATTGTAAAGTAATAAACAATGTAATACATGCAAAATAAATACTTAAGAAAGCGATCCAAACAAAAATATGTGAAATACATACAAATTGACACAATAAATAAAATTACAAATAAAATTACTTAGTTTAAATAGGTGCAAAGTATGTGCAATATATACAAATATTGCTAAGAATTTGTACATGTAAAAAGTTTATCCAAGTATATCCAATCAAAAATATTTGTCAATTATCTACAAGTATCTAACAGAGAATACATACTGTATATTTTATAGAGGAATACAAATAAAACTCATTCCTACTGTTGATTGACAATGTTAGTAAGGTAATATTCATTTAAACATTTTCACTATTGTGCTCGTATAGTAGTTTGAAGAAGTGTACAACTGTACTCCATGAAAATAGGAGCTGTTTCTGTCATTATACTATAGTACACTCTATACATATAAATAAAGTATTCCGTACAAGTATAAAATGTATATTTCATGCCACAGAGTGCAGAGCGTGCAGAAAAATACACCTCCAGGCATTAAATACCACATGAAGATATTCATTCAAAGCTTATTAACATAATGTTATATCTGCAATACTTGGGATATTATGCTTTTTAATGTTCAAAATGTTGCATTTAATACATGGATTAAACTTCAAACATAGATTAAAGAAAAAACTCATCCCAGTGGACATTAATTAGGTTTAATTTGTTTAGTGTTTTGAACCTAGTAACTAAAATGTATATCAAATCAATCAACAATAAAAAAAATATTTGCTCTCCAAGTAATGACCAACATTAAAATACAGTCAGTAGAAAGTAGGATTGTTCATAAAAAACAAGGCAGAAGTTTAATTCCCCCAAAATTATATTTAATATTATTGTAAGCCATTATGCTCAGTTTTAACATGAACACTGCGATTACATATAGGAAAATAAACAACTGCACTTGAATAATAATTCAATCGAAATGTATTGCAAATAAAAAATTTATAAAAATTGTACCTAAATAAATGTTAAACAACAAAGTATTTATAGATAAAATGCATAATATTGTATTTAAAAGTTAAATACAACTGAACTCTGCTTAACAAATGTACTGTACTGGATTACAAAAAAAGTTTTTAAAAAAAAGTAACATTTTGCATAGTTTGAACATTGAATTCAGTGATTCTTTCATATATCACTAGAGGGAGCCCAAACCACACTTTGAAAATTACTGTACCGAAGCTTAGTTGCTCTATTTTTTTTTTTTCACTAAACCAAAAATGGCAGCACGGTGGACGACTGGTTAGAGCGTCTACCTCACAGTTCTGAGGACCGGGATTCGATTCCCGGCCCCACCTGTGTGGAGTTTACATGTTCTCCCCGTGCCTGCATGGGTTTTCTCCGGGCACTGCGGTTTCCTCCCACATCCCCAAAACATGCATGGTTGGTTGATTGAAGACTCTAAATTGGCCGTAGGTGTGAATATGAGTGCAAACGGTTGTTTGTTAATATGTGCCCTGCGATTGGCTGGCAACCAGTTCAGGGCGTACCCCGCCTCCTGCCCGATGATAGCTGGGATAGGCACCAGGACTCCCACGACCCTTGTGAGGAAAAGCGGCTCAGAGAATGGATGGATGGATGGATGGATAAACCAAAAATCACCCAAACTTTGTCTCGCAACACAAAGCAAAATAAATTCGACCAAACTCAAAAACCCATAAATCAAGGTATCGCTGAAGGTCAAGAATACTTTAGTACATGGGATTTCACATGTGATAACATATTGAATTGAACTGCTAATTCACAAGCAAAGATGGGTCGAGGTTCACCACTTTGTGAACAAGTGCGTGAGAAAATAGTCAAACAGTTTAAGGACAATGTTCCTCAACGTACAATTGCAAGGAGTTTAGGGATTTCATCATCTACGGTCCATAATATCATCAAAAGGTTCAGAGAATCTGGAGAAATCACTGCATGTAAGCGGCAAGGCCCAAAACCAACATTGAATGCCTGTGACCTTCGAGCCCTCAGGCGGCACTGCACCAAAAACTGACATCAATGTGTAAAGGATATCACCACATGGGCTCAGGAACCCTTCAGAAAACCAATGTCAGTAAATACAGTTCGGTGCTACATCCATAAGTGCAACTTAAAACTCTTAAAACTTAAAAAGCCTTTTATCAAGAACACCCAGAAACGCCGCCGGCTTCTCTGGGCCCGAGCTCATCGAAGATGGACTGATGTAAAGTGGAAAAGTGTTCTGTGGTCCGACGAGTCCACATTTCAAATTGTTTTTGGAAATTGTGGTCGTCGTGTCCTCCGGGCCAAAGAGGAAAAGAACCATCCGGACTGTTATGCACACAAAGTTCAAAAGCCAGCATCTGTGAGGGTATGGGGCTCTGTTAGTGCCAAAGGCATGGGTAACTTACACATCTGTGAAGGCACCATTAATGCTGAAAGGTACATACAGGTTATGGCGAAACATATGCTGCCATCCAAGCAACATCTTTTTCATGGATGCCCATGCTTATTTCAGCAAGACAATGCCAAAGCACATTCTGCACGTGTTATAACAGCGTGGCTTCGTAGTAAAAGAGTACGCGTACTAGACTGGCCTGCCTGCAGTCCAGACCTGTCTCCCATTAAAATGTGTGGCGCATTATGAAGCTGTTGAACAGCTGAAGCTTGACATCAAGCAAGAATGCGAAAGAATTCCACCATAAAATTCTAAGTTAATGATTGTTTGCTAAAAACAATAAAGTTCATCAGTTTTAACATTAAATATATTGTCTTTGTAGTGTATTCAATTAAATGTAGGTTGAACATGATTTGCAAATCATTGTATTCTGTTTTTATTTGTTTAACACAACGTCCCAACTTCATTGGAATTGGGGTTGTAAATAGGCCGTGGGCCAAATGTACTCTTATTCTCCATCGTCCATTCATCCGAATGCAATGTTAAGTTACAACAACTTAACAGTGGGAAAAAGGGCGTGTATCGTTTCCAGATGCAACAACGTGACTTGCGAGGAAATCATGTGCGTGGCAGAGACCAGCCATCCGTCAAAGTAGAGTGTGCGCAGAGGGTCAAAAAGCCTCAGCCGTCATCACTCACCACCAATAACGTGAAATTATTGGTACATTATTGACACTGCCTTTCATCGTTATACTTAGTTTAAAAAAAAATCACATTTGCGAGGCAATATGAGTGCTAAATAATCCTCAGGTAAAAAAGTTAATTACAGCTTGGATGAAGGCATAAAATTGGATGTTCAATCTTTGTGGTTAAATGTCATCCTCCTCCTTCTCCGCACGTCACTCCGCAAATGTCAGCTGCGCAACCTTTGCGTCACCTCACAATTATTAGTAGTGTTGTGCAATAACACACAGCCAGGCTTATTATCGTCTATAGTGAAATGAATACCCCTCGGACGCTGTCAATCAAAAGTCAGCATTATTATTATCATCTTTGGAAAGGCACATTTTTATTAGATGACGTACCTAATGAAGTGGTCAGTTAGCATATTCGGAGGGTGGGGAACTTTTCTTCCTGTCAGGGGCCACATATAACAGAAGACTAAATTGTCATTCATGTTTTATGAAATCAGTATATTTGGTCAAAATGTGTTTACAAAACATAGTTTTAAGTTAACAAGAATGAAAATTGTCTTTGGTGTTTATAAAAACATTAATTGGAAAATGAATGAATTAATGTGTTTGAGCTTCAGGACATCAATTACATCACATCAAAAATGGTCTTTAATGGTTTTCAAAAAGACCTACCCATATAAACTTGTCTGGTGTCTGTGTGGATGCGTGTCAGGAGGGGATTGATTTGAACTATGGAAAGCACTTTGAGTTGCAAATCATTGCATGAAAAGTGCTTTATGAATAAAGTTTGATTTGTTGTTCACAAAAATAAACGGTATCTCAGACTAAAGTCAATGTTTACGAAATCAAATATGCTAGTTTCATTGAAGTCTCTAAATTGTCTTTGATGATTACGGAACTGTGTAGTGGCACACTCACCTGACTTTGGTGTGGGCAACGCTGCGGGTTCAGTTCCCACTCAGCAGTGGCGGAGCTAGACTTTTGTCCTTGGGGTGGCCAGGGGGGAGCCAAGGCTATTTCAGGGGGTCCACAGACTATGACAATGACTTTGTTTCTTGACCAATGAATTGTAATCAGTCTCTAAATGTTGCAATGTACATACTAAGCATACAGAAGATGAGGTTTGTGCGCATAAATGAAAGTTTATTAACATTTACAACACAATGTACACACAACTTCAACAATTTTTCAATCACAGAGTAACCCGCTCACACAGTTATCCACTCACACGCACACAATTCCCCACTCACAAATACCCACGCACACACACACGAGCAATTCACTCACACACTCTCTGTCCACCTTGCCTGACTTGCTTCTCTTTAAAAATAAGTTATATATCTTGTCCCCCTGTCTTTTCATTTCTCAACGGACCCTATGAAAAAAAGGCCTGTTTTGTAACACTTAGTGTCACTTACAATTGCACAATGTTATCAAATCCCCACTTCAAGCCTAAAAAATGTCAGGGGAAATAGACCACTGCAGATGTAAGTTTCATATACAAACATTCAGCTACTAAGGTGTTCCCAACTGGTTTTGCCTCAGGAGCCAAAATTTAGTCATTAAGTCGCAACCAACATTTTTGACATTCTTTAGCAACTCAAATTGATTTCACAAAAAAATAGTCCAGTAATACAAAAGCCTTTATGCACAGTTGAAAACACAAAAAAAGTTGATATACATGAAACATGAACAAACATGAAATAAAAAGGCACACTTTTTATGAATAAAAAGGCAGACTTGTTTTTTTCAAGTTGCAAAAGGCAGACTTTTTGAATCAAATAATAAAATAAAACCGACAAAATACTTTTTTAAAAAAAGGCAGAATTCTCTTGAATTACAGGTAGGGTATACCTATTATAAACAAGCTAAATTGGTGATACCGGTGAAGTTTCAGAAATCAAACTCTGAACTATAAAGATAGAATTAACTTGAATTCCAGTATTTATGCTTTTTAAACAAGTTACACTTGTGAAGCTCATTAACATCACTTTTGTGATGCCCTCAACTCCTCAAGTTTTCTTTGAAAGCACTACACTAGTTTGTCTTAAAAGTGTTTTTAGCTAGCCTGTTGTGCAGTACATTATGCATGAAATAAGATGCTGCATAGAAGAAAAAAATGCAACATCAACACTTTTGACACTGTAGCGGTGTCAGTATTAAAGCTTTTAAACAAACATATCAGTATACCAATAGTTTAGAGACATAACAAAGGGCAAAACGTGAAGGATAACCCCCCCACCCTCCTTCACGTTATATTTAATTTAAGCCAACAGACCATGAAACAGCTAGCTGGCCGATTGTCTGCTAGTTTCATTCCTCTAAAATCATTGGAGAAACATGTAAATATAAGCAGCAACCCGAATTTAACGTATACGTTAATGTGGAGTATGCTGTTGGAAGCTGACACTGGTCATGTGTAGACGCCATGAGATGTAACTTGTCCATGTGCCCGTGTTTGTGTGTGAGAGACTGGCACACTGTACTGGCTGCTTATTGAAACACTGCATGCGCTGGGTGATACGTTTTCGTTTTTACCGCCATGAGATGTAACTTAATGTTAACTTCAGCTTGATACCCGTGGCTGCTAGCTCTCCTATTTGAACACACAAGTTTTTAAACAGTGAATCATTAGGACACCACCGTAAAACTTACTTTAGAATGACGTCGTAGATTGGCTCCGGGGCAAATTCTCTTCTTCTGTGGCGATTCTTCTGCTTCTCCTAATAAATGTGGATTAAAACATTTTGTGGTACATAGCGCCAACTACTCTACAGGATGGATTTAGCAGTTAAAAGGCGTCACTGATTTCAAAATGGCGGCACGGTGGCCGACTGGTTAGAGCGTCAGCCTCACAGTTCTGAGGTGCGGGGTTCAATCCCCGTCCCCGCCTGTGTGGAGTTTGCATGTTCTCCCCGTGCCTGCGTGGGTTTTCTCCGGGCACTCCGGTTTCCTCCACATCCACCCCTGACACTCAGTGACGGTGTGAATCTGAGTACGGATGGTTGTCCGTGTCTATATGTGCCCTGCGACTGACTGGCGACCACTTCAGGGTGTAGTCTGCCTTTCGCCCGAAGTCAGCTAGGATAGGCTCCAGCCCCCCGTGACCCTAACCAGGATAAGCGGTGTTGAAAATGGATGGATGGATGGATGGATGGATTACGGAACTGTATGTTCCAATAACTGTGTCTTTGATGCTCATGAAAATTTACCTTTGGTTCACTGAAGACTACATTTCAGCATTTAACAAAAACAAATATGTTAGCTTCATTGAAGACTTTAATTTTTATAAAAATGTGTTCCAATAATTCAATAGCCTAAAGTGTCTTTGATGTTCATAAAAACGTACTTTAGGTTTACCAAAGACTAAATTGCCTTCAATGTTTACAAACAAATCCCTTAGGTTCTTTGAACACTTTACAAGAATACATTAGTCATTTTATTTATTGACAGAATACTCTAAATTCTCTTTGACATTTACAAAAACAAGTGTTATGTTTGTTAAAGACGCCAGTTTCTTTGATGCTTACAAAACACACAGGGAAACTGAATACTGTAAATTACCTTTCTAAAAATGTAGTTTAGATTTGTTGAAGATTACTGATGTTCACAAAAACACGCTCTTTAGATTAATTGAATATTAGAAATTGCCTTCGATGTATACAAAATGTATGTGAGATAATGTAAATGATAAATTGTCATTGTTTACCAAAACCACATTGGTAACGCATAAACTACTGTACTATAAAGTATCTTTGATGTTTACAAAAACATCAAGCATATTAGGGTAACATCATACTCTAAATTGTCTTTGATGTTTTCAAAAACATATATTAGGGTAACTGAGTAATGTAAATTGTATTTATGAAAATGTAGTTTAGGTTTGTTGAAGGGTCATTGAGGGTAATAAAAAGTTAGGTGACAATTGTGGTTTAAATGTTCCATTTCTTTTAAGGAGGCTGCTGTCACTTAAAGCTGATTTATGTTGCTTTTGTTGTTAGCAAAGAAACAATTTCCTGTTTGGACAGGAAGCAGCCTGGACTATCACAATGAGCAGCAGGGCACACAAAAGCTTGATGTAGTCAAGTTGTGCTGCTTGATGAAGTCAAACATTTGTTTAAGAGATGCATTGTAGACATACAACAGCAGGAAACAGGATAGACACATACACACTTTTCTTTACAACACACCGTTTCCTTTCCTAAGCTTACACATACAATCAACGTCATTTAACAATGTCCACCTGGCTAACATAACATTTCTGAATAAATGTTGTACCTTGTCGTCACGTTCCAGCCTTCCTTGTTTCCACGTCACAGACTCACAGTAAGACGAGACCCTGTTCTGATTATCGACCTCGCCTTTTTGCCTCACGTTTTTGGATACTGTTGCGTTTTTTTGGATTGCCTGCCTGTGTACCGACCTCTGCTCGTTGATTAAACCTCTCTCTTTGAAACTGCCCATTTGTTTTGGAGTCGTGCATTTTTGGGTCCTATCCTCTGTACCGTTCATGACACAGGGAGAACATGCAAACGCCACACAGGCGAGGCTGGATTTGAACCCGGGTCCTCAGGACTGTGAGGCGGATGTGTTAACCAGTTACTCACCGTGCCGCCCCACTATGTTAACTAATAATCAGATTTGTCTTTGAGATTTACGAAATTTACGTACGTTGGGTTTGTTGATGACTCATTTGTCTTTCCTGTTTCATATTTTATGTTCCCTGACTATTCAAAATTGTCTGCTGTTTATGAAAACCAATGCGTTATGTTCGGTGAAGACTAAATCATCTTTTACGTTTACAAAAACACTTGGAATTGTCTTTGATGTTTACGAAAAGGTTCGTTAGGTGAGCTAAAGAATCACAACTGTCTGATGTTGAGTGACGACCAGTTACTCTCCGCTACTGCTACGTAATTACGTTTTCGTGTGGTAATACACCATGGGAACAAGATGGTTGCATAGTTTTTGTTGACGGGCCAAAAGAGAAATGAAAAGAGGAGGTGCTACTTCCTTCGGGGTGATAACATTGTCGTCCTGCTGCGTGAACGTTTCCTACGTCGCCAAACTCGCAGCTAATTTTATCAGAGGAAACACACGGCAAGCGACACTTGTGCTGTGTGTGTGTTTCTTTTGAGTGGCAGCTTGACAACAGACCAAATGGAGGCCAAGACTCACTCAAGTTGTCCTCTGAGAAGTCTCAGACTCAGACAGGAAGTAGACACCAGTGACATCCGAGGGCTAACTTGGCAGTTCCCTCCCCGCTTCACTTCAAAGCAAACGACAAATTAGCATGCTAATGCACGTTAGCCCAAATACAGTGGACACCTGCATATTCACGGATCGGTAGTCATGGTTTCACCTGTTCACTGAGTTTTATTTTGGAACCTGGGGGGTGGCAATTATAATGAGTCAATTATTCAGGGATCTTCGCTATTCAGTGTTGGGCCCAGTCCCTATCGCCCACGAATAGCGGCCCACTGTATATTCACGTCCTAATTTTCTTGAGGCAGCACTGTGGCCCATCTGCCACGCAGTTCTAAGGACCCGGGTTCAAACCTGGCCTCGTCTGTGTGGAGTTTGCATGTTAGCCTCGATATTGGCATCTAAAAGTAGCACAAATTCTAACAAGGTCCCCACAGCAGGCTGTAAAAAAAATAGAAATAAATAGTGAATACATTTTCGCTCCATCTGCACAATCCCTGCAGCCTCATTTGGTGGGTACAGCACACACTCACACACGCACACGCACGTACACAGATAGCGAAGGAGGCTGCACTCACACCCCGCTAACAGCTTCACACTACCCCACATGCTAAGGCCACGCTAGGCTAATTTGATTCCGCGCTGTCGTCGAGGTAACGGAATGATTCTCCTTCGGGGATAAAAAAAAACCCAAAAAAACACTAGACATAGACAAAATGCTCCACCAACGAGTCCAATGTGCATTAAAAAAAATATGATCGTTTTGAGAGAGCATCTTTTTTTTATGTTTCTGTAATGATCAATGCTCCTGTATGTGGAAGCTTTTTCAATTATTTTATTTACATTTTTGGGGAATACAATATTTGTATTTAATTTGGTAATTTGTTTTTCGTTTTTTTTTTATACTCATGTATTTATTATATATTTTTTTTCTATTTGGTTTTGTAGTTTGTTTTTAAAATTCTGCTCATTTTTATTTTATATGGTAGATTTTGCTTGGGTTTTTCTTTGCAAATTTTTTAAATTAATGTTCTTATTGTTTTAATTAACTATTTCTTGGCTTTTTTTGCTCATATTTATCTATGTGTGTATTTTTTTATTTTATTTAGTTTTATTATTTTATTAACTTTCAATTATTGTTCATATTTTTGGGATACTTTTGATATTTTTGATTGTTTTTTTCTCATTTTGTGAGTTATTTAAATTTTTTGTAATTTGTAAAATTGTTTTAGTTTTTTGCTTGTTTTTTGCTCATAATTATTGTTTGTTTCTATTATTATTTTATTCATTTTGCTGATTTCAAATGTGCTTGTTTTAAACCATTTTTGGGTGAAATTATTTTTTATTTAGTTTTGGTAATTTTTGTTAGATTTTTGCTTTTTCTTTCTTGCTGATTTGTATTCATATTGGGTTTTTTTTCATTGACCTATTTTTTTAACCTTTTTTTCTTATATTTATCCATCCATCCATCCATTTTCTGTACTGCTTATCATCACTATGGTCGTGGGTGTGCTGGAGCCTATCCCAGCTATCTTTGGGCGAAAGGCAGGCTACAGCCCTGAACTAGTCGCGAGCCAATCGCAGGGCTCATATAAACAAACAACCATTCGCATCCCATTCCCACCTACGGGCAATTTACAGTCTTCCATCAACCTACCACGCATGTTTTTGGGATGTGGGAGGAAACCAGAGTACCCCCAGAAAAGCCACGGAGGCACAGGGAGAACATGCAAACTTCACACAGGCGAGGGCAGGGGATTTGAACCCTCAGAACTGTGAGGCAGATGTGCTAACCAGTGACCAACGTGCCGCCCTCATATTTATGAACGTGTTTATTTTTCGTATTTTAGTTTTTAAGGTTATTGTTTTAAAATATTTGGAGCAAAGTAAAGTAAATGTATTTATGTAGCGCATTTAATACACACGGTAACTCAAATGTGCTATACATGATTAAAAGCATTTAAAAACAAAGAAAAAAAACAGCATATAAACATTTAAAACAAAGAGAAAAAAATAAAAGTACAATTAAAATAGTGTCCAGTGCAAGAAATTTAAAAGTAGAAATGCTCAAAAAATGATGAGAAAAAAAGAAGAGTTTTTAACGTGGACTTAAAAACATTCACACTTGGGGTTGATGTCACTTCTTTGTCAACTTATTCCATTTGTGTGCGGCATAATAGCTAAATGCTGCTTCACCATGTTTGCTTTGGACTCTGTGCTCCGCTATTTGACCCGAGTCTATAGATCTCAAAGCCCGACTGGGTTTATATTCCATTGGCATTTCTTTCATGTATTCAGGACCTAAACCATTTAGTGAGTTATAGACCAGTAACAGAACTTTAAAATCTATTCTAAAGCTGACTGGAAGCCAGTTTAAAAACTTTAGAATTGGAGTAAGCTCTGACCATATGCCGAGATCAGGAAGAAGAGACTCAATTAACACGCTGTTTGATCCTGGGGAAGCTCTGCGCTTTACAAACTGGGATCAAACCATTTTGGTGGCAGAGTGAGAAGCGACAGACGCTGGAAAACAAACACCAAAAACAACGTTGACAGTTGGCTGTTTTATCACGCTGACACGTCAACAACAGACAAAATTTTTTTTATTTGAATAGCAGCTGACTGGAAGCCAGTGTAAAGACTTTAGAATTGGTGTAATATGCTCTGACCTCTATGTTCTGGTCATAACCCGAGCTGCAGCATTCTGAATGAGCTGCAGCCGTTTAATGCTCTTTTTGGGGAGTCCAGTCAGAAGACCATTACAATAGTCAAGTCTACTTGAGATAAAAGCATGTATGAGCTTCTCCTGGTCTGCTTGAGACATGCAAGCCTTCACTCTGGATATGTTCTTCAGATGGTAGAAGGCAGTTTTAGTAATAAATTTGATATGACTGTTGAAAGTCAGTTCGGAATCTATCAGAACACCAAGGTTTCGGATTTGGTCTTTGGTTTTTAAGGAGAGTGACTCCAGGTATTTACTAACAGCAATCCACTTTTATTTATTACAGAAAAACAATTATCTAAATTTTGTTGTGTTTTCATTTAAGAAGATTTTGCCTCATCCAGTTATTTATCTGTTTTAGACAGTGAAACAAGACCTCAATTGAACTACAGTCATGCTAGATATAACTGTGTGTCATCTGCATGGCTATGATAGTCAAAATTAAAGTTCTAAAGAATTTGAACCAAGGGTAGCATATACAGGCTGAACAGGAGGGGTCCAAGAAATGACCCTTGAGGGACCCCATAGGTCATTGCTATTCGAGGAACACTTCCAATGGTTACAAAATAACTCCTTCCTTAAGGAGGTAGGACCTGAACCCTTTAAGGACTGTTCCACTTAGTCCTACCCACGTTTCCACGATGTGCAAGATGGCGCCTACCAGTGTGGTCGCCTCGGTAACGCGCTCTCTAGTATTGTCTTTGTTTTTGTGTTTTTTGTGTTTTTCGTCCGTCTTTGGAGACCTTACACGACTCACTTACACAAGGGGAGACCTGCTAACCATCAAGGAGTCTACTCCGGACTTTCTGTCACCAACTTTTGAATATCCGCTCAGTTTTTTCCCCGAGTTACTCACCGGAGCGGCGTCCGCGGTTTTCGGCGCATGGAGACGGAAGCGGCGCCACAGAGGGAAGCGAGCCGGCATTCAGGTGAAACTCCGCAAGAGAGGACACAGATTGGCGTTCCCATCGATCCACCTCGCGAATGTACGCTCCCTACCCAACAAAATGGACGAGCTTCATCTTCTGTTAAAGACCAGTAAAGACTTCGGACGTTCCGCGGCCATGTGCTTCACGGAGACCTGGCTCGGCGACGCTGTACCCGATGGCACCGTTATGCTTCCCGGTTTCCACATTCATCGAGCGGACCGCGACATGGAATCATCGGGGAAAACAAAGGGCGGCGGGATATGCCTCTATATCAACGAAAAATGGTGTACGGACGTCACGGTGCTCAGCACACACTGCAGCTGGCAGCCTGGATGAATATACGGACACTGTCACATCCTATATCAGTTTCTGTGAAGAGGTCTGTGTACCAACAAAATCATTTCGCACATTCAACAACAATAAGCCGTGGTTCACTGCTAAACTTAAGCAGCTTCGCCAAGCTAAGGAGGACGCATATCAGAGCGGGGACAGGGCCCTGTATAATCGAGCGAGTGCGAATATTGTTGAAGTTCTTACTGATGATTTCAGTGTTGCTGTCTAGTCCTGACTAAGTCTTGGTTAAATTATAAAGACTTTGTCTGTAGAGGTCATAGTCAATTTTCTTTTTCTTACGTTCTGCTTTCCTACACTTTGATTTAGAGGTCTTTACCATCATTGTGTTCCTCCACTGTGTTCTCGGTCGCCTAAGACTGTCTTAGTTTTAATGTGAGCGACACCATTTATGACATTTGAGATTTTCCAGGTGAAATTATCCAAAAGTTCATAAACTGTCTCAGCATTCACAGTTTGTGGCAGAGGTATGGTCTCCATAAACTTAGTGACGGTACTCTCATTTATGTACCTTTTCTTAATAGACATAGGCCTTGTCTGAACTTTTGGAAGAATCTGTAATTCAAAGAACACGCAAAAATGTTCAGAAATAGCCCTTTACTTAATAGATAGAATTTTAACATCCTTAGAGATGACCAGGTCTAAGATGTGACCTTGAGTGTGAGTTGGACTCTTAATATGTTGAGAGAGTTCTTTAGATTTTTTTTCCATGTTATTGTCAACATGAATGTTAAAGTCTCCCGTTATGACAAAATAGTTGTAGTCAGTACAAATAACTGACAGCAGTTCTGAAAAATCCTCCATACATTTTCTATTGTATCTTGGAGGTCGATAAATTATTAAAACAATAACCTTTGGGTCACTTTTAACTAAAAAACAGATATTCAAAAGAGCTAAAATTACCCAATATAATTTCTTTACACGGAAATAATGACTTAAAAATAACAGCAATACCACCGCCTTTTTTCCCTATTCGACACTTGTTCATAAAATTAAAATTTGCTGGTGTTGCCTCATGTAAAATGGTATTACAGCTACATTTTGTTGACCACGTTTCATTTAATAACAAAAAGTCCAGATCATAGGTTGTAATGATGTCATTAATCAACATTGATTTATTACCCAGTGACCTGATATTAAAAAGTCTGCTCATATATTTTCCTCTTTATTTTGACATTTTATTTATTTATTTTTTTGTTAGGTATTATTTTTGTTTTTTTATTTTTAAGATGGTTTAGGTTTTTGATAGTTTTGGGATTCTAGTTTTTTGCTCATGTTTTTGTGTATTTTTTTTCTTAAAGAAATTACAAAAAAAATTACATGACTAAAACCCTTTGCTCATATTTTCATTTATATATAGTGTATTTCTTTGTTATTTATTTGAGCTGAAATTCTCTTGAGGGATTAAAATTCGTACAAAAGAATACAATTTTCATGTCATTTATTTAGTTTAATTTTGTTTCTAATAATAAATGGCATATGGCTATAAATATAGCATATATGACAATTAATTTGAATGCTTATGGCACCCATTTGCCACACTAATTTCTACTGTTAGTGTCGCAGTTTAACAAGCGTGCAAGAGGGTGTTGATGAGGGTGTTGATCTTCTGGCGCGTTTAGGGCATCTCATAAAGCTTCATCGTGACCGTCGCATTGCCGCGTGCATCTGCTACCCGTTGCCTGGAGGCTAGCAGACGAGGCAGCTTATCAAATTCATGACGCTATTTAACGTGTACATCTGTTGGGGAAAAACAAAACAAAAAACGAGATCCTCAGGCTGACGTCTAAATGGATAACAAGGCATAACATAATGCAACTGGCTGGAATTTTAATGCTATTCTAAAGTGCTTTACTAGATCATTAAGATATACACTAAAATGTTTTTTTTTAATAAGGTTGTTATGGCATTGTATGATTCTACTGAATACCTCAAAGCATAAAGTATATATTTTGAAACCCTAATCTTGTCTTGAAAACCTAATTTGAGACTCTAAACTTCACTTGAAACCCTACCTTAAAGCCCTAATTACTCCACCTCCTAAATGACAGGGTGGTGTGTACACTTAGCATCGGTCAACCTTCAAAGTACAAATGTTTCCATGTTAATAAGATTAGGAATTAGGATCAGTTACGAACAGGAAGCTTCAAGTCGTATTTGAAGTCCATTATCTTCTTATTCATGTCATATATTGACAGTAATAACAATTTTCAGTTTTACATGGACATGAATGTTGCTCTCTGTGATCTCCAAACAACAACAGCTGCCCGCTTAACTCATCGCTTTTGAGTGGGAGCTAATTTGCATAACACTTTAATGCGTTTGCATGTGTATACTAAAATATAAAATCATAGCAGTTAAAAAGATAACATGGAAAGTTCTGTCTCGCCAATATTTCCGCAGCATGTTGTAGAAATGCTAACATTTACAGTAATGGTAACAAATGCTTAACATTGAACAACAAGTCATAAACAACTATCTCTCTAAAATCCATCCATCCATTTTCTGAGCCGCTTATCCTCACAAGGGTTGCGGGAGTGCTGGAGCCTATCCAAGCTATCATCGGGCAGGAGGCGGGGTACACCCTGAACTGGTTGCCAGCCAATCGGAGAGCACTTATAAACAAACAACCATTCGCACTCACATTCACACCTACGGGCAATTTAGAGTCTTCAATTAACCTACCATGCATGTTTTTGGGATGTGGGAAGAAACCGGAGTGCCCGGAGAAAACCCACGCAGGCACAGGGAGAACATGCAAACTCCACACAGGCAGGGCCGGGGATTGAACCCCAGTCCTCAGAACTGTGAGGCAGATGTTCTAGGCAGTCGTCCACCGTGCCACTCTCTCTGAAATAAAAAATTAAAAAAATATTTTGAGTGAGCTATTTTTCACTGTACAACTGTGATAAGCTTATTACCTCAAGCCTACCTAACGCAACAACACTTTCCGTGTTTATTTATAAATGCCAACATTTACACTAAGCCAAAAATGCTAAATTTACTCCATTCATTCTATGTTGTTTTTATTAGCTGGTTGTCATGCTCTCTCAGCATTCTCACTTAATTTCTGTGAATAATGCATGGTTGTAGGCAACCCCGATGTATGAAAGCAAAATTAGTGTAGCTCGTACACAGAGAAAAGCTGTAAGACTCCATCACACACACACAAACACGTGTTGCTTGGAATATGTCATTAAAGAGTTTATTCTAAACCATGAAGACGACAGCGGCGCGTCTGAAGTTTTAGCTCCTCGTATGCTCGGGATGGGATCGTGTTTTTAATCATTTGATGATGTCTGGCGTGATCAAACGGTCGTATTTCTTCTAGCGTGCAATTGCCTGGAGTCCCTGGAGACTCGCTAATCTGTCATTGGACGAGTTCATTAGCTCCTGTGTGTGTGTATGTGATAACACAACAGGTATATGTTCGCCCCGGGAATCCACATGAAGTGGAGCATCACGTCACCATATGCCGAGATCAGGAAGAAGAGACTCAATTAACACGCTGTTTGATCCTGGGGAAGCTCTGCGCTTTACAAACTGGGATCAAACCATTTTGGTGGCAGTGTGAGAAGCGACAGACGCTGGAAAACAAACACCAAAAACAATGTTGACAGTTGGCTGTTTTATCACGCTGACACGTCAACAACAAACAACCAAAAATTTATTCGAATAGCAGCTGACTGGAAGCCAGTGTAAAGACTTTAGAATTGGATTAATATGCTCTGACCTCTATGTTCTGGTCATAACCCGAGCTGCAGCATTCTGAATGAGCTGCAGCCGTTTAATGCTCTTTTTGGGGAGTCCAGTCAGAAGACCATTACAATAGTCAAGTCTACTTGAGATAAAAGCATGTATGAGCTTCTCCTGGTCTCCTTGATACATGCAAGCCTTCACTCTGGATATGTTCTTCAGATGGTAGAAGGCAGTTTTAGTAATAAATTTGATATGACTGTTGAAAGTCAGTTCGGAATCTATCAGAACACCAAGGTTTCGGATTTGGTCTTTGGTTTTTAAGGAGAGTGACTCCAGGTATTTACCAACAGCAATCCACTTTTATTTATTACAGAAAAACAATTATCTCAGTTTTGTTGTGGTTTAATTGTCTGGGCTTCCTGTACATTATCGTCTGGTTTAGTCAGTGTAGTGTTCTCAAGAATCAGTCTTCTATTTCTTTTTAGATTAATTTTATTTACCGATCAACACACAGCTAGCATCTATTCGACATGAAGCAACATTCTTCTTCGTGTCCTTTTCTTCATCTGTGTTGGGTCACTCTCTTGTTGCATGATGAAGCTTTTCACGATTAGTTTGGATGCATTTTTCTCTAAATTCATTCATTTATCTTCTGTACCACTTATCCTCACAAGGGTCACGGGTGTGCTGGTGCCTATCCCAGCTGACTCTGGGCGAGAGGTGGGGTACACCCTGAACTGATTGCCAGCCAATCGCAGGGCACATATAAATAAATAACCATTCGCACTCACATTCACACCTGCGAGTAATTTAGAGTCTTCAATCGACCTACCATGCATGTTTTTAGGATGTGGGAGGAAACCGGAGTACCCGGAGAACACCCACTCAGGCATGGGGAGAACATGCAAACTCCTCACAGGGGAGGCTGAATTTAAACCCAGGTCCTCAGAACTGTGAGGCAGACATGCTAACCAGTCATCCACGAGACTACCTTTCATCTAAATTGCAAAATTTTGAATTATGAACTATGAACTGAATAAGTTCATTTTTTGAACATTGAACTAACTTTTTTTTAACTAGTTTGCATAGAAAACAAACTTTACCAACACTGATGTTACTTACATAAAGGGTGCTTAAAAGTTTTGCTCGGTGTAGTCATTGTGTGACTGACATATGGCCAGTAAACTACCATCTTATCTGTCAGTGGGTACACTTTTGAGTCATGAAGGTGAAAACGTGTCAAATGTGGTCAGAGGAATAACGAGTAAAATAGGGTTTGTACCCAAAATGAAGAGGGTTTCCATGGATACGAGAGTACTAAAATATTCAATAGCTGCAGCCCAACATTCAATTTCCCCATTATATTGTCTTAATTTTATTGTTTAAAAAAACTGCTTTGGGGCCCTGTGGAATAAACCTGAAAAAAATTGCTCCTCAAATGAAGAAATGATTAGCAGTTTTGCAATGATTAGCAAAACTGCTCCTCAAAGAAAAGAAAAAAAAATTCAAGCCTTGTGTTAGCAACGTTGTCAGCACCGCTGTTGGCATCATTTCTAGCAAGCTATTGTTAGCATCTTTATTTAAAAAGTTGTTATCACCACTGCCAGCAACATTGCTAGCACCACTGTTAGCTGAATTATAACAGCATGAATATAACGAAAACCAAGTCTCTCGGCTGGCCTGAGAACGCCCCGGGATCTCCCTGGAAGAACTGGATGAAGTGACTTGGGAGAGGGAAGTCTGCTAACCCTAACTCTAGATAAGCAGAAGAAAATGGATGGATGGATGGATGGATGGATAGATGAATATAAAGTGCTTTAACCCAACAAAAAGATTATGTTTCCCAGAGAAACAGAAAATTGTAGATAATAAGTAGCATATGTAACGTGTAACACAGTGAATGATAATAATTCCACAAGAATACTAAGATTCTTTCTTTCCCATTCTTGCTTGATGTACAGCTTCAGCCGTTCAACAGTCTGGGGTCTCCGTTGTCGTATTTCATCCATCCATCCATTTTCTACCGGAAAATCAATTTGCTTATCCGGGTCGGGGGCAGTAGCTTTAGCAGGGACGCCCAGACTTCCCTCTCCCCAGCCACTTCATCCAGCTCTTCCGGGGGGATCCCGAGGCGTTCGCAGCCCAGCCGAAGGACATAGTCTCTCCAGCGTGTCCTGGGTCGTCCCCGGGGTCTCCTCCTGGTGGAACGTGCCCGGAACACCTCACCAGGGAGGCGTCCGGGAGGAATCTGAATTAGATGCCCCAGCCACCTCATCTGGCTCCTCTTGATGTGGAGGAGCAGCGACTCTACTCTGAGATCCTCACGGATGACCGAGCTTCACACCCTATCTCTAAGGGAGGAAACTCATTTCGGCCGCCTGTATCCGGGATCTTGTTCTTTCGGTCACGACCCACAGCTCGTGACCATAGATGAGGGTAGGAACGTAGATCGACTGGTAAATTGAGAGCTTCGCCTTTCGGCTTAGCTCCTTCTTTACCACAACGGACCGATACAAAGTCCGCATCACTGCAGACGCTGCACCGATCCACCTGTCGATCTCCCGTTCCATTCTTCCCTCACTCACTCGTGAACAAGACCCCAAGATACTTGAACTCCTCCACTTGGGGTAGGATCTCATCCCCGACCTGGAGATGGCACGCCACCCTTTTCCGACTGAGGACCATGGTCTCAGATTTGGAGGTGCTGATTCTCATCCCAGCCGCTTCACACTCGGCTGCGAACTGCTCCAATGAGAGTTGGAGGTCACGGCTTGATGAAGCCAACAGAACCACATCATCTGCAAAAAGCAGCGATGCAATACTGAGGCCACCAAACCGGACCGCCTCTACACGTTGGCTGCGCCTAGAAATTCTGTCCATAAAAGTTATGAACAGAATCGGTGACAAAGGGCAGCCTTGGCGGAGTCCAACCCTCACCGGAAACGAGTCTGACTTACTGCCGGATATGCGGACCAAACTCTGACTCCGGCCGTAGAGGGACCGAACAGCCCATATCAGGGGGTTCGGTACCCCATACCCCTGAAGCACCCTCCACAGGACTCCCCGAGGGACACGGTCGAACGCCTTCTCCAAGTCCACAAAACACATGCAGACTGGTTGGGCGAACTCCCATGCACCCTCGAGGATCCTGCAGAGGGTGTAGAGCCGGTCCACTGTTCCACGGGCAGGACGAAAACCACACTGCTCCTCCTGAATCTGAGATTCGACTTCCCGACGGACCCTCCTCTCCAGCACCCCTGAATAGACCTTGCCAGGGAGGCTGAGGAGTGTGATCCCCCTGTAGTTGGAACACACCCTGCGGTCCCCCTTCTTAAAAAAGGGGGACCACCACCCCAGTCTGCCAATCCAGAGGCACTGTCCCCGATGTCCACGCGATATTGCAGAGGCGTGTCAACCAGGACAGCCCCACAACATCCAGAGCCTTTAGGAACTCCGCGCGAATCTCATCCACCTCAGGGGCCCTGCCACCAAGGAGCTTTTTAACTACCTCGGTGACCTCAAACCCAGAGATAGGAGAGCCTGCCTCAGAGAACCAAGACTCTGCTTCCTCATGGGAAGGCGTGTCGGTGGAATTGAGGAGGTCTTCGAAGTATTCTCCCCACCGACTCACAACGTCCCGAGTCGAGGTCAGCGGCGCCCCATCCTCACTATACACAGTGTTGGTGGTGCACTGCTTTCTTCTCCTGAGACGCCGGATGGTGGACCAGAATTTCCTTGAAGCCGTCCGGAAGTCTTTCTCCATGGCCTCACCGAACTCCTCCGAGACCCGAGTTTTGCTTCAGCGACCACCAGAGCTGCATTCCGCTTGGCCATTTGGTACCCATCAGCTCCCTCAGGAGTCCCACAGGCCAAAAAGGCCCGGTAGGACTCCTTCTTTAGCTTGACGGCAGACCCTCACAATACGTTTGGGCCTGCCATATCGGACCGGCATCTTCCCCCACCATCGGAGCCAACTCACCACCAGGTGGTGATCAGTTGACAGCTCCGCCCCTCTCTTCACCCGAGTGTCCAAGTATACCCACACCTGCTTGGCGCCTCTCACCATGGGCTACTCCAGAGTGGAAGGGAGTCCAACTGTCTTGAACGGAACAGAGGATAGGACCCAAAAATGCACGACTCCAAAACAAATGGACAGTATCAAAAAAGAGAGGTTTAATATACGGGCATAGGTCAGTACACAGGTAGGCAATCCAAAAAAGGCAACAGTATCCAAAAACATGAGGCAAGAAGGCGAGGTCGATAATCGGAACAGGGTCTAGTCTTACTGTGAGTCTGTGACGTGGAAACAAGGAATGCTGGAACGCGACGACAAGGTACAACGAAATGGCGACGAGAGAGAATGAGACACAAGGTTAAATGCAAGGGGTAATTAGGGTGAACGAGGCACAGGTGGTGAAGATGCTCTCAGGAGCAGGTGTGTGTGAAACAGTGGGAAGACAAAAACCGGAACACACACCCATGACACCAACCCCTCTCGAGAGGACTGGTACCAGAGCCCAAGCTGCATGTGGAGGCGAGTCCGACTATATCTAGTCGGAACTTCTCGACCTCACACACCTTCCGGGCTCCTTCCCTTGCAGAGAGGTGACATTCCACGTCCCGAGAGCCAGCTTCTGTAGCCGGGGATCGGATCGCCAAGGTCCCCGCCTTCGGCCACCGCCCAGCTCCCACTGCACCCGACCCCAATGACCCCTCCCACAGGTGGTGAGCCCATGGGAAGGGGGACCCACGTTACCCTTTCGGGCTATGCCCGGCCAGGCCCCGTGGGTGCTTGCCTTCGAGCCCCACCACCAGGCCTGGCTCCAGTGGTGGGCAAGGGCAAGGGAAAACGAAGTCCATTGTTTGTCGTCATCATTAGGGGTCTTTGAGCCGTGCTTTGTCTGGTCCCTCACCTAGGACCTGTTTGTCATGGGTGACCCTGCCATGGGCATAAAGCCCCAGATAGCTTAGCTCCTAGGATCATTGGGACGCACAAACCCCTCCACCACGATAAGGTGACAGCTCAAGGAGGGGTACTAAGAATATAAATTGCTACAATAATTGTGATTTTTATTTTTTTTTCTCGATAAATTGTAGCTAATGTGTTGTGGTATCCTTTGTGTCCAAATTCTGCATGTTAAGGCGTGATGAAGAGTTGCCATGGTAACATTCATTCACTCGCATATGTGATTTGAAACTCAATTTCATCACAGCACATTCATATCATACCAGCGTCTTTATGTTTATTATGTTTATTTCAAAGGAGGTCATGGAACGAATGGCGCCCTGTGCGACGGCCGTCAGTTGGTAGTTGAGATTTGGCTTTGGAAAAATGTCCAAAGTCAATGCGGCCTGTATGCCACCAGTTGATTGCGCACATTTGGCTGATCGTCAACGGGGTGGTTTGGTGGTTGGTTTTCGAGTTTCAAGTGCAGCCCCCCACGGAATGCCGCCATGGGCAGCTGCCCATATCAGAAACCACCCCTGGTTTATTTTATGCTCAAATATAAAGAAAGCAATTTGACATGTATTATTAATGTCACAAAATTTGACTGAAAAGGCATATTGACCATAAGTTAAAAGGTTGAGATACAAACTCTGCATTCAAATATTTTAATGTGAAATATGTTTCTGTTACATTTATAAGGATAATTAAGCCTTAGCTAATTAAATAGTTCATAATTCATGCAAGCAGTGTCACTCTGGGGTGAAAAGAAAAGGTTATTCAAATACGCACAATGAATTTAAAGTTGCTCTTCATTTGGATAAAAGGACAGTGTTCATTATTCAAATGAGCTGACACTGAAGGCTTAAGCCAATTATTAAAAATTCAATTATATCTGAATTTTGTAATTGAGGTAGCGAGACTGTTTTGATGCAAAATGTATGAAGGACCTTACACAATGTTGACTTTGACAAAGAATACTTTTAATTCACCTTCTGAAAAGAATCCGCTCCTCCCAGTTAGAATTGCTACTAACATTGTTAGCATCACTGTTACCATTGCTGTTAGCAACGTTTTCCGCACAGCTCTCAGCGTAGTTGTTAGCAACATAATTTTTTGCAACACTGTTAGCATTGTTGTTAATTGTTAGCAACAATATCAGTACTGCTGTTATTTTATTTGTTAGTACCACTGTAGGTATCATGTTTTGTTACATTGTTAGCAATTCTGATGGTTATAGTGACGTGTGGCGTCCATCTTGACTTCTGTTGTCAAATATGGTTTCTTAGGCTTAAAAAGGCCGACTATATTGTTAATGATTTGTTTGCTGATTTGTTTTGCTTCCATTGAGTTGATTAATTTAAGATTTAGAGGTTCCGTAGCGACGCACGCCGTCACCATTTGAGGTTTGAATCAATGAATTTCATCATCACAAGATCTTGGCGTGGACAAGGAGGGCATCACTGCTTGTAATAAATCCGTTTTGATTTCCAGGTTGAATAAGACGGCATGCTCTGGATGGATTGTGGCCTGCGCATTACCCTGGCTTTATCTGATCCACCATGTGAGCTGGAATGTATCATGCTGGGAGGGGAAATTGATTTATTTCACTTGCGGAAAAGGACTCATGGCATCCATAGGCTGAATTTAATTGCTTGCTCAATTGGCCTTTCACGTATACTGAAGACTGAATATTGAAGACTCTAAATTACCCATAGGTGTAATTTAGAGTCTTCAATTGACCTACCATGCATGTTTTTGGGATGTGGGAGGAAACCGGAGTACCCAGAGAAAACCCACACAGGCACGGGCAGAACATGCAAAATCCATACAGGGGAGTTCGGATTTGAACCCAGGTCCTCAGAACTGTAAGGCAGATGTGCTAACCAGTTGGCCTAGCTAGTAATAACTAGCTAATAATTATGCTAAAGGTGGTGCTGATAAAGTTGCTAACATTGATGAGAAAAGATTTTCTAATGATGAAACTAACAACTTTGCAAAAAAGATGCCAACAGTGGTGCTAACCATTATGCTAGTAATGATGCTAACAGTGTTGCTAACAATTACGCTAGCAGCAGTGCTAACAATTTTGCTAATAATAATGATAAAACTGATAGTAGTAAGGTTTATAACATCCATCCATCCATTTTCTGAGCCGCTTCTCCTCACTAGGGTCGCGGGCGTGCTGGAGCCTATCCCAGCTGTCATCGGGCAGGAGGCGGGGTACACCCTGAACTGGTTGCCAGCCAATCGCAGGGCACATAGAAACAAACAACCATCCGCACTCACATTCACACCTACGGGCAATTTAGAGTCTCCAATGAATGCATGTTTTGGGGATGTGGGAGGAAACCGGGGTGCCCGGAGAAAACCCACGCAGGCACGGGGAGAACATGCAAACTCCACACAGGCGGGGCCGGGGATTGAACCCAGGTCCTCAGAACTGTGAGGCTGACGCTCTAACCAGTCGTCCACCGTGCCACCAGGTTTATAACATTTACACGAAAATTACGATGCTAACAGTGGTGCTAACAAAGTTGCTAACATGGATGACAACAACGTAGATAATGATTATGCTGACAACAATGCAAAAAAAAAAAAAAAAAGATGCTAACCATTATGTTAGTGTAACAGTGTCAATCCTGCACGGTGTAGCCACACTGGGACTCAAACGCAAGCCTCCACCGCATTGTTGATTGGTAGTTGAGTGCACTGGTCGTTGAGCTAAACACCCAGCCCGCTAGTTTGTCAGCCAGCACCCTATTTTGAAGTTTAAGAGGAATAAGGTTTTACCAACCGCATAATCTGCCATCCGTTACACTATATCGATCGATGATAGTAAGGTTGCCAATAATGATGGTAACAGCGATGGTAGTAAGTTTGCTAACAATTATGCTAACACCAGTGCTGACAAAGTTGATAACAGTGATAAAATGATAACCTTACTAAAAATCTCGCTAAGAAAGATACTAATGTTGCGAAAAGTAATGCCAACAATTAGGCTAGCAGTGATGCTAACAATGATGCTAAAACAAATCCTAACATTCATGCTAACAGTGATGACAATAACTTGTTAAAGTGTGGCTGCATTGTGTAGTTGTATACAGTATAGTTCACATTCAGCATATATTGCTTATTTTTTAAGGCGTCTTTAAAGAAAAGCTTGTTTCAAAGGTGCAATTGTGTTATTGCACACGCTCAGTACGTTGAGTTCATTATGCGAGTAATCATGCCGGCTGGCTTGTGTTTTTTTTGGCACACTGAGATATTGAATACAAGACAATGCAATGCAATACAATTTAATGTAATGCCTCATGGTCCGATGAAAGCAAGATGAAGTCAGCTTTATTTGACTCGTTCTTTCTTGAACGTGAAGCCAAAAGAGCTGTAAGACAAATCAATATGTCTGAAAAGAGATTGTCTTCGTAAACAAGCCGGTCTGTTGCCTTTTAACAATCCTGTTAATCAGTAAAACACAACCATTTGTACACCTTTACAGTCCATGCAGGGTTACATTTTATTAGGTACTCCAGCTAATGACGTCCAATATAGAAGAACTGAGCAAATGTTCGATCGAGGCCAGAAACACACAGCCAATGAAATGGCGTAATAAAATGTTATCTAAAATGTTCAATCCTAAATACTAAACATTATTTCATGACCTTTTCTGTTAGACCTTTTAATTCATTTTTTATTTTATTTTTTAGGAATAAAAATACATATATTCTTTAATATTTATAATTTTTTGTCACATTTTAATTCAATAATACTATTTTGCTTTGGCTTTTATTTCATAACCTTTTTATTTGTTATTTGTTTTCTATATATCAGGACTGTGAAAATTCAGCGGATCTGTAGAATTCCGTGGATTTTCCTCGTAGAGAACTCATTTATGTAAATCGTGTAAATTTGCACACAAAAAAATCTGGGGCGCGTGGGGTTAACGAAGTACTCTGTCGACATTGACTGTCTGTAATCGTGACCGTCATATTTATAGCATTGAAGACTGTATTATGGCAGACAAGGTGCAAATCTTCCACCAGATACTGTATATTTTATCAGTGCGATCTTTCTACACATTTAAATTCATTGTATGCTATCAAGTTTTTACATGAATAAGTATGCGGTATATCAATGTCACAGAGGGACATAGTACAGAGGGAGGACGGCGAGACCGACTTTGTAAAGAAGCTTGATAAGGATAATGGGATCAAGATTCCGTGGAATTGGCCCTGGCTGGAATTAAAAATTGGAAATGAATACCTTCACAAAAATATTAGAAAGATTAAAGAACCTGGGAAGGCATACTGCATCTTGTGTCATCAGAATGTGAAGTACGGATCTGGAGGGAGAACGCACTTGGTCGATCACGTCAACGGAAAGAAGCACGCACAGCTGGAATGGAACACGAAGCAGTCAAATTCTCGATTACCAGGTATTTCGCAATCACATTTCTATGAATTTGCTACATACTTACTAATGTAGTTAACGTTTGTTGTTTAACTTGTTATATTGTTTATTTATGTAATGCATTTATATATATCCATCCATCCATTTTCTGAGCCGCTTCTCCTCACTAGGGTCGCGGGCGTGCTGGAGCCTATCCCAGCTGTCATCGGGCAGGAGGCGGGGTACACCCTGAACGTATATATATATATATTTTCGGCCCTGCCTGTGTGGAGTTTGCATGTTCTCCCCGTGCCTGCGTGGGTTTTTTCCGGGCACTCCGGTTTCCTCCCACATCCCAAAAACATGCATGGTAGGTTAATTGACAACTCTAAATTGCCCGTGAATGCGAATGGTTGTTTGTTTTTGTATGTGCCCTGCGATTGGCTGGCAACCACTTCAGGGTGTACCCCGCCTCCTGCCCAATGATGGCTGGGATAGGCTCCAGCACGGCCGTGAGCCTAGTGAGGAGAAGCGGCTCAGAAAATGGATGGATGGATGGATGGATGGATGGATATATATATATATATATATATATATATATATATATATATATATATATATGTGTGTGTGTGTGTGTGTGTGTATGTGTACGTGCGTGTGTGTGTGTGTGTGTGTGTGTGTGTGTGTGTGTGTGTGCGTGTGTGAGAGAGAGACCCTACGTCCCTACCCTCACCTATGGTCACAAGCTGTGGGTCGTGACCGAAAGAACAAGATTGCGGACACAAGCTGCCAAAATGAGTTTCCTCTGCAAGGTGTCCGTGGTCTCCCTTTGAGATAGGGTGAGAAGCTCGGTTATGCCGGGATCAGACTACAAGACAAATTTGGTCTTTCCCAATTCCACTATGTCAGACTACTGTCATAAAATCTTGCCATATCTCGGGCAGACAGTGGCAACATTACACGACATGTATTCCAATGCCACCGTATCCCGTCTTTTACGATCACTGGGCTTTATCTCGTCAAATCAAACACTGTCGGAGAGGCGGAACCAGAAAACGCGTCACCGCTCAACACGAACGGATACACTCGTTACCATGACGACGACAACAACGCACCCCACCAATGTCTTGTGTGTGTCTGTGGGGTGGGAGGACAAAATGAGGAAGAACGTGTTGCTCAGGAAAGGACTTTCATTCAAGGATTGCTTGAGGTATGTTCACATATTTTTAATTTTCATTTTGTATTTTTAATACTAGTGGTAGCACTAACGGTTGTATGTAAACATGCCGGCATTCGATTGAATCATGCTCTAAATCTTCAGTAAACATAGGTTTGTGCATGTGAATAAATGTTGACAACGGCAACCACGGGTAGCGAAGCGCCGGTCACAATACGCAATCCTTTTGGTTGACGTCAAGGTGTGCTGTCGGAGACTTGTCGTTGATATGTCACACTACACGGAAGATGTCCAAAAATCAAACATGCTAGACTTTTCATTTTGGCATTGTAGGGCTATCGTTGGTTGTGGATTATGTCACACTACAAGTTTTGTCGTTCCCGATCTAGGAAATCGGCTGTGATAGCTAACTGGGTCAGTATCGGGGCTAAAATCCTGTCGTCCGATCTAGGCATTATCCGGGAGTGGCTCAAAGTCGAGCCACTGCTCCTCCAGATCTAGAGGATCCAGATGAGCCACTATTTGTTGGAAAACTATTAGCTATTTTTGTGATCAGGCCAAAGCCATGTCTAATGTAAATATATTGCTTTGGCACCATCTGGTGGCATCTTGGTGTCAAGAAACTATGTTGAAGTGAGAGGTGGCGCTTCATTTAGTCAGGCCATAGCGTTGTCTAATAGATAAAAGTGCTTTGCCGCCATCTTGTGGCATCTATAGGCAATTACAAACCTTTTTTGGGTAGAAGTCAATCGCTAAATGAATAAATGTTGGAGGGCTCAACTCCTAACAGTCACTAAGTCACAAAAGTTATAAAATGGGTAATGGGAAAGTAGTAATTGGTATTTTTGGTTGTGTCCTTGCTCTTCTGATGCATTTTTTCCAAATCACATCCTCTGTAAGACATTTATTTTGAAAGGTAACGTTGTAAGATGAGTTTGATATTCAAGTGTGAGGTAACCTTGATCAATGCTAGTTAGAATGTTACGCAGCTAAATAATTGCTTTGGGTACAAGTTGAAAGGTCATCCAATAGCAACGGCTTTAATCTCATAAATTATGGGTTGTGACCCGGGGAGGCGGACATCAAAGTGGCGTGGGGGAGCGTGCTCTGTGCTGATAGGCGCCTCCCGTACGAAGGCGGCGTAATATCAGAGTGGCGCTGACCCCCTTTCACCCAGACGTCCCTGCGCGAGCGTCTTTCATTTGTCGGCCATCAAAGAGGACGCCGGTGATGGAGTGCCTCATAATTCACGTGGAGGCTTTTTCATGGAAAGAGCAGGCAGCTTTGGGGTGCTTCTACGGGAGGATAGGGCAGGGGCATCTGGAACATGCCGGAATCATACCCCGGTGATGTTTGGAAATATCAATTGGCGAAATGTACGAGACGAAAAAGTCATAAACGCATCAGATGATGATATCCAACCATCCTTTTTCTGTAGATCTTGTCGTGAGCTGGAGCCTACCCAGGTACACCCTGGACTGGTCACCAGCCAAGCACAGGAAACGTATGGACAAACAATAGACAGAGCACATACTGTATACAAGTAGCTCAGTGGTCAGCAAATTTAAATACTCAAAGAAGAGGCATCCCACGGGGGGGGCGTAAACACTAGGAGCCACAAAACCCTTTTAACATCTAAAGTGAGGAAAACACTGCATATATTGTTTTTCTTTTAACTATATGTGTACAAGAACTATAGTATTTTGCAGTTATTAAATCAATGAACGGCGGCACGGTGGACGACTGGTTAGAGCGTCAGCCTCACAGTTCTGAGGACCCGGGTTCAATCCCCGGCCCCGCCTGTGTGGAGTTTGCATGTTCTCCCCGTGCCTGCGTGGGTTTTCTACGGGCACTCCGGTTTCCTCCCACATCCCAAAAACATGCACGAATTGGAGACTCTAAATTGCCCGTAGGCATGACTGTGAGTGTGAATGGTTGTTTGTTCCTATGTCCCCTGCGATTGGCTGGCAACCAGTTCAGGGTGTACCCCGCCTCCTGCCCAATGACAGCTGGGATAGGCTCCAGCACGCCCGTGACCCTAGTGAGGAGAAGCGGCTCAGAAAATGGATGGATGGATAAATCAATGAACACAAAGTTTGATTTCTGCATGCAACAAAAACATTTTGAACTCTGATGCTTAAGTTGAAGCTTACTTTCAAATACAATGGTCAATGTCTATTTGAGTATTCATGAAATTAAAGCTAAACTTAATTATCCACCTGCAAAAACTAAAAATGCAACACAAAAAGTGTGATCTGTCATAATTTTATCACATGTGGAGCACGGAGTCAGCTCTCAACTTAAATTAAAAAAGGACTATTTCACTTAATGTTAAATATATATTTGAAAAATAATAGGCAATAAAAATATTTATTTCACCCCATTAATGTGATTTTTCCCCCCTCCTGAACCTCAGCGTACATTGTCGGTCGGCACATTAGGTCTGTCACGTCACCTTCATCTTCAACGTGATTGTAAATTTTCATCAGTGAGGCATGAGCGATTTTAATACAGTTCATGTAGCACATAGCATTAAGCGTTCAGAATCTTCTTGGATTTATCCAAGGTTTTACCTACCAAGGGTTGAATAAATCTTGGCGCCAGGTGTCGCACATCAGATGTTGTGACACATATTTTGAGTGACAAAAAAACACAACAAATGTTTAATGTTAAAAGAGCACCATCATCTTGAAAAGTAGATGAACAAACTAAAATAATAACAAATTGAAATTAATACTCATTATTTATTTTCCAAAGTCACAGAGAGCCACAGCAGAAGGATGAACGAGCTCTGGGGCCGCAGGTTGCAGAACCCTAATATAGACAAACAAGTATTCACACTCACATTAGGCTAGTTAAGACAGCTTTATTTATATAGCGCATTTTATACACAAGGTAACTCAAAGTGCTTTACAAGCTTAAAAGCATTTAAAAACAAAGAGCAAACAAGATTTAAAAACAAAGTACAGAAACAAAAGACAGTCTACTAAAATTACTAAAATGTACAGTGCATTTTTTTTTTAGATGGTTGACACTCAGGGCTTATTTCACTTCTTTCGTCAATTTATTCCATTTGTGTGCAGCATAAAAGCTAAATGCTGCGTCACCATATTTGCTTTGGACTTTGTGCTCCACTATTTGACCTGAGTCTGTAGATCTCAGAGCCCTACTGGGTTTATATTCTACTATAATTTCTTTAATGTATTCAAACCTAAGCCATTCAGTGATTTATAGACCAGTAGTAGAACTTTTAAGTCTATTCTGTAGTTGACTGGGAGCCAGTGTAAAGACTTTAGAATTGGAGTAATATGTTCTGACCTCTTTGTTCTGGTCAGAACCTGGCTGCAGCATTCTGAATGAGCTGCAGCCGTTTAATGCTCTTTTAGGGGAGTCCAGTCAGAAGACCATTACAATAGTCAAGTCTACTTGAGATAAAGCATGAATTATCTTCTCCTAGTCTGCTTGGCCCATGCAAGGCTTCACTCTGGATACATTGTTCAGATGGTTGAAGGCTGTTTTAATGATTGATTTGATATGACTGCTGAAAGACTGATCGGAATCTATCAGCACACAAAGTTTTCAGACATGGTCTTTGGTTTTTAAAGAGTGTCTCCAGGTATTTACAAACAGCAATCCTGTTTTCTTTATTGCCAAAAACAATTAACTTGTTTTTGTTGTAGTTTAATTGAACGAAATTTTGGTTCATCCAGTTATTTATTTGTTTTAGACAGTGGCACAACTCCTCGATATACTGTAGTAATCTGGAGACACTGCTAGATATAACTGTGTCATCTGCACAGCTTTTATTAACACCTGTGGACAATTTAGAGTTTTCAATAAAGCTAACATCCTAACAGGCTTTTGGTACAGTATATTGGAGGACAAATCCACCAAACAATCATCCTTCCAGTTATTGAATCTGTCAAAACTCAAAAGGCCCACCTTTGTCTGCACATGAACTTCCAGTATTTATGTACTTCTAATGTAGTTACCTGTAAACTAATGCTACGCCGTTGTTAGTTTATGATCCAAAATGCTAACATTATGCTACCACCGTGATGAGCCATGGTTAAAATTTGTCAGGCATTCACTATGACCACAAGAGAAAATTCCTCCCGCTTGTGGAGACCGAGACGGACAGATGTATGAAAATTAACATGCATCACCTCAACATGTGCACCTGCAGGTAGACAGTCTTATTTTTATATTTTATACATCACCACGGCGGCCGACTGGTTAGAGCGTCTGCCTCACAGTTCTGAGGACCGGGGTTCAATCCCCAGCCCCGCCTGTGTGGAGTTAGCATGTTTTCCCGGTGCCTGCGTGGGTTTTCTCCAGGCACTCCAGTTTCCTCTCACATCCCCAAAACATGCGTAGTAGGTTAATTGACAACTCTAAATTGCCCGTAGGTGTGGATGTAAGTGCAAATGGTTGTTTGTTGTATGTGCCCTGCAATTGGCTGGCAACCAGTTCAGGGTGTACCCCGCCTCCTGCCCGATGATAGCTGGGATAGGCTCCAGCACGCCCGCGACCCAAGTGAGGAGAAGCGGCTCAGAAAATGGATGGATGGATACATCACCAACGCATGTGTTGCTGTAGATGGACGTTCTTATTTTGATGGGATGCAGCTGTAGGCTGCATGTCAAACAGCAGTGGCTGATAAGAGAAAAACGGAAGGTGCTGTGAGCTTTCATGGGCACATTTTAATTCACGTTTTCCATTGGAGACCACCACGATGTACTTTACTACATATATGTTCAATAATTGTAAAAAGACTTTCCCTAAGTACGCGTGCATTAGTAGAATGTTAGTAAGTACCCAAGGAAGTACACTAGCAGAATGTAAGAACATTAGCATGTACAGTAAGTAATCAAATATGCTAATGGTATGTTAATAGGAAAATATGTTGTTGCAAAATAAGTTTGTTTGTACTTTATGTCAGTAGCAGCCAGCGTGCAGGCGTGGGCGGGACTTCATTAAACGTACTGCCATGTGTTTTGCGATTCGCCAGCGATGTCACTCACTTTGGCGAATGACCAATCAGCAGCCAGCGTCAGGCAGCGGCGTGCAGGCGGGGGAGGGACTTAAACGAACTGAATGATTCATTCGGTGAACTGGTGTGCTGAGGAACTGAAGAGTGATTCGTTCGTTGAACTTATCGTTTGTAATTCTCTAAGGAGCGATGTGCTAGTACGATGAGTGATTCGTTTGCGCAAGGAACGACGTCCTCGCGCGGATAGCTTTCATTAGCAGCTTCAAGCTAACAGCAAATTTTTGAGTCAGTCACGCACATGAAAATAAACACACATTTAAAATAAATGTAAATTAATGATAAATGTATATACATACACATATTCCCTCTGTGTCTCTAATGCGATTATTAAAGCTTTTTATTTCATAATAATAATAATACATTAAACTTATATAGCACTTCTCAAGACACTCAAAGATGCTTTCCCCTAATCAGATGACAATAACAGTAAGGTGAGTGAGCAGAAAGCCCGGCTGGCGAGGGCTGGTGTCAGCGATGCGGTGGAATGCAGAAAAGTCACGCCGGCCGGCGAGAACCTAGCTGGACGTCAGGGGACGCGGAAGGATGTTCGGTAGCTGAGCTTGCTGCACGCATGTTCACGAGTCACAACCGAAGCTGGGTGTTTGAGAGCTTGCTGAGAAAGAGATGGGTCGGTGATAATTTAACCCAAGTTTTTTTTTTTTTTTTTTATAAATCTCCCTGCCTTTCCTAGTTTACAATACATGACAACAACAACACATAGTCCTTCAGTGAACGTGTTGAGTGAATGTGAACCTCAAGGATGGATCATTAACTGAATGAGGAAGCACTTATCTTGTGAAAAAGAACGGAACGATTCAGTAAATGAATCTTTTGATCAAATCTTTTTAATAAACTGATTCGAATGGTTCAGTACACTCAAAAAAAGTACCATGTCCATCACTAACAAATTGAAGAAAGCGATTGAGAAGTGATTGTTGATTCTACAATGCACCGTAACGGTGCAGTACCATAAAAGTGCAAAGAAATGCACAACTTCACTGTCGCCACACTATTTTTGTTATTTTCCTTAGTAAAAAGTGCACATGATTGTTGTTACTTTTTTATTTACACATTAAGAATAGTTTTACTTACGTGTTAAACGTGCAATGCATTGTGGGTTTAAAGTATTCATACCGAGTACCCGATCATCAATCGGTCATGGAGGGTAAGGACTGACTCACTGAAGGACTTACAATACTTAGCTTAAATAAAATTTACAAGATAAAGTGAGAACTCTCAACTTCGTCTGTGAGCTGGTTGAACGCGCTGCACGGCTGATGTCACGTAGTAAGAAAAAAAGTTTTCTCGCTCTTCGCATCAAAATTTCTGTGGTGGCAGCAATGGTGTATGTGTGATTCACTTTCATGTTTACGTACACGCACGTACACACACACACAGTTGCTTTCATGGACCACAATCGGCAGTGTACTGAGAATGGTGTGCTTTTTTTACGTTTAGAAACTTACTGTATTGTGTAGGCATGTCAAGACTGCACAGTTGCTGATTTAGTGTGGCATCAACTACACTAATATTTAAGCTATTGCTTCATGTTGATGACATCATTCTGTATCTTGTGTGGCGTACATTACCAAGTAGTGGGTACGGTTAAGCTAATGCTTTTTTTGTACTGTGGATAAGTGATATTACTGCCACTTGGCAGCTGCTGAAAGTAACAAAAAAGTAGACTTTACACCGATTTTATCGGCCTGATCGATATCGACCGATAATTAACATTTTATGCTGATTTAAAGTCATAATTTGCCGATCCGCTCCGCAAAATACATTTACTCCGCGTCGCTGTCGTGTACAGTATATTTGAACCCAAAAGCTAGTTTATTTTTTAGCCTTGTCGCGTGTCTTTTGACGTCGTATTGGAAATATCTGACGGCCAATAAAGTCATTTAAAAAAACAAAACAAAAAAAACATGTTGGCGCTGTGGGACAGACAACACGCAATGCCCAGATCAGACTACAAGACATTTGCTCTTTCACGATTGCACTATGTCAGACTACTGCAATAAAATCTTGTATTCCGATTACCACCGCATCCTGTTTTTTACGATCATTGTGCTTTATCTTGTCAAATGCGACCGGATACACTCGTTACCGTGGCGACGACGACAACGAGAGTGGATCGCGCCGACAGTGTTATAAGGACAAAATGGGGAAAAACGTGTGTTGGTGGTCACCGGTGCTCAGGACAGGAGAAGACGTTTAAGGCTTGCTTGAGGTATGTTCACATACTTTTAATAGGATACGGCTCGCAAGCAGGCAACAAAACGTTATGTAGCCTATCAAGCTAGTGCCAGCACGAACGGTTGTACGTAAACATGCTGTCGTTCTGTCGAATCATGCTCTTAAAGTTTCGGTGTGGGTGAAGTAATTTAATTACAGTAAGTTCGCACCCATTATTTCTTTCATGTAATGTTGGTTTGACCTGACTGATTAGAATACACGATCTGACTAGAGCAGTGATTTCCAACCTTTATGGAGCCAAGGAACATATTTTATAATTGAAAAATCTCACGGCACACCAACAAACAAAAATGTCCCAAAAAGTGGATACATTAATTACTGTATTTACTTCCTGCCCTCTAATAGAAGACCATTCATTTGTTCTGTCTGTCACTATGCCTCACTGCCATAAATAGATGAACAAAGATACATTTGTTGTAAATATATTTTTTTGAGCAATTAAGTCCACAAATATATACAGTAAATGAACAGGTCATATAAATAGACACATTGCTCCATCTTGTGATCGGATCAGCGATCGGTTATCGTTTTTTTAAACTCGCTGATTGGCCCCAAAAATCCTGATCGTGTCAAGCCTACTAAAAAGTTACTTTTTTCTAACTTAGTTACTTTTGAAATCAAGTAATTAGCAAATAAAGTTACTTTTAAGCTCAAGTAATCAGTAAAGTAACTAAGTTACTTTTTCAAAGTAACTGTGGTAACACTCGTTAAGACACTTTTGTTCGCTGCCACCGTTAGGCACAAGCATGTCTTTGTGCGCGTTCTTCTTCGTTGGTTTTCGCCACTTTCTTCTACGGGGTCGGCATTGAAAACTGGGAACCGAAATTTTTAAATTTGAACAATTCCGGGAAAACTGGAACGTTAGTCCCGGTTCCAATCAGTTCTCGATTCTCTATGCCCAACCCTAGTAGTAAGTCAAGCGCCCCGGTAAGTACGTTGGCAAGTACATACATTAGCAGGAAGTAAGAATTGAATAATTTATTGATTACTTGATAAGCACATAAGACATTAAGTAAATGCAGTGGGAAGAAAGAATTTATGTTGGTAAGGGATGTATGCTGGTCAGTCAGTCAAGTTTTTATGTCCAGGTGGCGGGTACTAAAGTGCTGTGAAAAGGTAAAATTTGAAAGGTATCAGAACATGTGGCAAAGCGCAGCAGACGCAAGCAAAATTGAAAGGTCAAACCAGTGCACGAGATGTCATTGGAGGAAGACGAGTCCTGCTCAGCAGGTGGTGAGCTCTCCATCAATCATCACTCAACTTCCTGAGAGGTCAGAGGAAACACACGTGAACATCTTCTGACCTCACACACATCTTTCACTCTTGACTAAGTAAACTTCCTGCACAGATGAACAACAAATAAACTTGTTCTGAGGATGAAGTAGTGGAACCTCCATCCATCCTCTATCCTGTCCATCAAAAGTGAATGTGTACGTTTACATTGAATGTACATTCACAATACAACAAAAGAGAACATTTAAGGTGTTATTACAAAAATAAACCTTCAGATTCCACTTTAAATGACTAATAAAAATCATGTGAGAAAATTGCTTCTGAATGACTGCACGCTAATGATAATTGTAATGAATCATCACGTGATGATCTTTACAGAAAGTTGATGAGGCAGATGGCGGCGTCGTCTTCCCAGGTGACATGTCCTCCTCACATCTGCTTCCAAGCTGTTGACACATGACCTTCACCCGGAGGTCGTCCATGGATATTCCTTCCTCATGTTGTGTACTTCTCCAGATGTAAACACTTTGAAAAAGGGACGGGGTCCTGGAAAGGTGCCTGTTGGCCCCACTCTGGAGGTCTCGTCCTGGTCTCCGGGTGGGGACTAGGGCCGTGCTGCCGTGCCCCGGGCCTGTGTCCTCCTCTTCCGTCTCCACAGGGTGCTCCGCCATGGTTGTCGCCCCTCTCTCCGCTGGGCTGTGTGCGGTCCCCGGCTGCCTTGGGGCTTATGGTAGGGTGTCAGCGCCTCCTGCCTTGGATGGGCCCACCTTCTGGGCCCTGTTCTGGTCACTGGGTGATGGTCAGTTTGGGGAGGGGGATTAGCTGTAGGGTGGGGAGGGGCTGCCCCTCTTTTCTCTCTGGTCTTCCAGCTGGTTGGGCTGGGCCAGACTCGCAGGAGTCTAGCCTTTTACTTCACACACTGCAGATTTTTATTACTCACACTGTACAAACTTCGCATATTGGGCACATTCACATCTCATTCAGGGTCCTCTGGGGGACTGGCACGAAGCATGGCGGGCCCCGGGGCGGGTACTGGCATATCTGTGCTGGTTTCCGGTCTGGTAAACCCCCCCCTTCTCTGGTCTCTGTGCCGGTCCTCCAGTTTTAAAACATCATAAACCCATCTGTGGGGAGAGGGCAGTGCTGGAGTGGGGAGGACACTCGGGCAGGTGTCCAGCACTCCGGCCTGCTCTCTGGCCCCCCATGCCTTTCCTCCTCCGGATTTTTAATGAGCCACATACATTCGTGCATCTTTTGGGGAGCTGGTTGGCCTGGGTGGGAGGGACAGTTACGGATTATTATTGCCCTGTAAACGTCTCACCTCACCCTCACAAGTCTCCCCAATTTTAATACACTACACCCCACCACACACGATCACGGTACAGGGATAATGGTTGCCTGTCAGGCACCTGATAACCATAGTAATAGGGTGGGTGGTGGGTATTCACATTTATCTCGCCCGCTTTGGTTGTCAGGCCACGAAGAGATGGGGGTCCGCCTTGGGCCCCCGCCTCCCTCTCCCCTCTCTTGGTGCCCTTGCCCGTCCTTACTCACGACGGGCACTTAACATTTAAAATAAGCCGAGGGAATATTTCAAACTCCCCTGTTGCACAGCAAAACTGTTCCAGCAGAAAAGGCATACAGATCCACCATTCTGCAAGAACATGCAGCTGAACAAGAAGGGTAATAAAAAAAAAGAAAAAAAAAAGGGGCGGTATCAGTACTCACCCATTGCTACATTGGTTTTTAGTTTTTTTTTTTACTAACGTCTGTTTCATGCTTTCATTAAAATACCCCAAGAATCAAGAACAATATACATATTTCTAGTCATACTGCTAACAAGGATGCTAACAGTGACGCTATGAATGATGTAAATTTTCTGACTCTGATAGAGGCAAAATGGCAGCATAGGACATTTTCTTATCTAGAAAAACATATGCTAACAAGGCGGTAGCAAAGTTGCGATACATGACACTAACAGAGCTTAGCAATGTTGCTAACAAGGTCCTAGCAATGTTGTTAACAAATATGCTAACAATGTCGCTAGCAAAGTTACTAACAAGAATCTTGCAATGTTGGTAAGAAGGAGCTAGCAAAGTTGGTAACAACATGCTAATGTTTGCAATCTTGGTAAGAAGGAGCTAGCAAAGTTGGTAACAACATGCTAATGTTGAAAACAAAAATGCTAATGGTGATGCTTGCCATGTTACTAATATCATGCTAATTTGGTGCTAGCTATATTGCCAACAAGGCACTCACAGTGTTGCTAACAAGGGTGCAAGCAATGTTGGTAACAAAGATGTAATGTTGAAAAAAAACTGCTAACAGTGGTGCTCCCCATGTTTCAAAAATTATGCTAATTGTGGTGCTAACAACAATGTTAAGAAACTATTTTTATTCTACATTTTTATATGTACACAACTAGTGTCTTATGATAACGTGACAAAGAAAAATAAACAATTGCACATCAGCGTCCACTTTTCATCCTACTTTTACAAAAAAAAAAAAAACAATGCAGCAGCGGCACCAATAGTCCAAAGAAAGTGGAGAAAGGAGTACCGGGACTTCATGAAATACTGTAGTTTTACAAAGACTGAGCAAAAGTCGTATCCTTCTTCGTGTAAAATATGACATCATCATCATCAGGCACTTAGTAACGTCGCGTCCTGTTACCGTGACAACCACAGAGAACTTCCGTCACATCTTGTTAATGAGGCAACCACAAACACAAACTTCAATTTTTTTTTCAACTCGTTACACACATAAAAAGGAAAAAAAATATATTTTAAAAAAGTTTCACGCAGTTAAAGAGGAACATGCAGATGCTAGCTAGCGACCTAGTTCATTAGCATCCAGTCTGGAACGCAAAGCATGATGGCAAAGTTTAATTTTAACAATTCTTATGGCTTCTTTGGAGTTAGAGAAATGAACATATTTGACTTAAACCAGCCTGTTGGCCATTCATTTTAGAAATGTAGCTTAGCTTGGCCTAGCTAAGCTTTTAGCAGCAGCGCAGGGAATCTTTTGTGAAAAACAACATGGAATGGAATTAACATGTATGCTAATAGAATCGTGTGCAACTGGCAACGTGGCCAAAAATTACGTTAACAAGGCTCTAGCAATATTGCTAACAAGGTGCTAACTGTGTTGTAACAGAGATGCTAACAGCAGTGCCTGCAATGTTGCCAACAGTAATGCTAACATGGCCCTGAAAATTTGAGAACGATGCTTTCAATTTTTCACTATGATGGTAACGTGACGCCAATAAGGTTGCTAACCAGGTGCTAGCCATGTTGGTAAAAAAGATACACCAGCATCATTGCTAACAATGTCCTACTAGAGTTGCTAACATTGATGGAACAAGGCGGGATCCAAGTTGCTATTCATGTGCTAGAAACACTCATTGACAATGTTAGCTGACACCACATGCAACAGCCAATGTTGCTAACAAACACTAGCAGTGTACTAAGAAGATGCTAACAAGCACGAACCATGTAACTGACAAAGTTGCTAAGATGCTGAGATGCTGATGTTGCTAAGATGCTAACACGGTGCTGTCAATGTTGCTGACAAAACACTACCGATGTTGCTAACAGAGATGCCAACAGCGGTGGGAGTGTTATTACTACCAATGATGCTAACAAGGCCCTGACAATAGCGATGTACAATACCACCTTTCAGTATTCACTCGAGTACTCACCAATACTGATACCATTAGTAATTTTGATATATAACATTTCAATTAACACAATAATAGATAATCTCTTTCTGACGCACATGATGATTACAGAGTGTAGCGTCAACTACTTGTGAGGAGGACTTACTCGATGTCATATCAGCTGGTATCGGCAGCCTTCATTAGTACCCAATATCTTGAAAAAGGGCTGGTATCAGGCCAATACCGATACCTGGTATCGGTACTTGCCTTGGATTTTGATGTGCCAACTAAGTTATGTGACTGGACTTCCATTCATCCATCCATTTTTTGTATCCCTTATCCTCACTGGGGTCGTGGGTGTGCTGGCGCCTATCTGAGCTAACTCTGGGCGAGAGGCGGGGTACACCCTGAACTGGTCGCCAGACAATTGCAGGTGACTGGACTGCCAAAAAGGAATTGATGAAATGGATGGGATGGTTATAATGGAACAAGCACTTTTTTTCTGACTGGACTTGTAAGGCAAAATTCCCCCCTGAAACGGAAAAAAACACTTGTCGTCTGGGAACCTCACTTCCATTGTTCTTCAACCGCCACTGCTACCTGACAAAAATGTGCTTGTGTCAAAATGAGCTGCTTCTCTTTCTTGTGGCGCAAGCAGGCAGCAGGTGGCTGGCGATGAAAAATTCAGTGTTAGAGAGCAGCGCGTGAGAGGAAGCAGAGGGGGTAACGGAGGAGGTGGGTGGGGTGACAATGAAGCGGGAGTAGAGGAAGGATGATGTAGGCTAATGAACAACGACGACGACAGCCCGGAGCGGCAGGCCAGGGAGTCGAGCCCAGAGTGGTGGAGGGGGATTCGATGATGGGGGGTCGGGGGGGGGGGATTCGGCAGCAGATCAGAGCTGTCAACACTTCCTGGCTGATTCTCCTCCACAGAGACAGCACCTCATTAATCATTCATGAAGGGGGAGGGGCTTTGCATTTTAATGAGAAACACACTGTCCCCTTTTTTTATTCTCTTTGGGGAGATAAGTCTTATTTTGGGAGGAATAGGAAGTTGACCAAATGAGGACATCCAGGCTATGGCTATCATCAGAGGTGGGTAGTAACGCACTACATTTACTCAAGTAACATTTTGGATAAATTGTACTTGTGAGAGTAGTTTGAATTCACAATACGCTTTACTTTTACTTGAGTATTTATGTGAAAAATCTAGACTTTTACTCCATTACAATGATCAACATGCCGCTCGCTACTTTTATTTATCCATTATTGCATGTGCGATCGATTGTTAGACTTCATCGACTTCCGCATAGAATGCCGTTGTGCCAATCCAACGTGATGATTAGTGTCATTTGACTTCAACTCACCAATTAGATAGCACAACCAAGTCACATGAGCGCACACAAACCCTTCGTGGGCCAATCAAAGTGAATCACTTTGGGACAAAAAAAAAAGCCGCGCGAGTGTTTACATAAAAACAACAACTTTGTCACGCAGCTCTTACATTGTGACTGCCTCAACTTCGACATTTCAGCCTACTTCTAACTTGAGAAAACACTGCGGTAAATTGCAGATGTCTCTCACTCTCACGCTCAAAAGGGGTGTAGTATCTCCCTTTTCATAACTATGGTGGCTATTAACACGTTAGCAAAGCATTGAGGTGCTAATTTGAATGAAAACAGACATCAACACAAACATTTAGGGTTGTCCTGATCCGATCACGTGATTGGAAATCAGGGTAGCTCATGTGATTTTCAGTGGCTCTGTATCGGCTTGAAAAAGATAAATTTCTAATGTATATATACAGTGGGGCAACAAAGTATTTAGTCAGCCAGCAATTGTGCAAGTTCTCCCACTAAAAAGATGATATATATCTATCTATATATATATCTATATCTATATCTATATCTATATATCTATATATATATATATATATATCCACACACACACACACACACAGAGACACAGACACACTGAACAAAAATATGATCGCAACACTTGTTTTGTGCTCCCATTTTTCGTGAGCTGGACTCAAAGATATAAAACTTTTTCTACATACACAAAAGGCCATTTCCCTCAAAATGAGAAAAAAAAATCCAGAAAATCACGTCTGATTTTTAAATATTTTATGAACAAATTATGGTGGAAAATAAGTATTTGATTTTTGAAATCCCAGAACCACACAGGGGGACCTAGTGAATGACCTGCAGAGAGCTGGGGCCAAAGTAACAAAGGCTACCATCAGTAACACACTACGCCGCCAGGGACTCAAATCCTTCAGTGCCAGACGTATCCCCCTGCTTAAGCCAGTACATGTCCAGGCCCGTCTAAAGTTTGCTAGAGAGCAATCCAGAAGAGGATTGGGAGAATGTCATATGGTCAGATGAAACCAAAATACAACTTTTTGGTAAAAATTCAACTTGTGTTTGGAGGAGAAAGAATGCAGAGTTGCATCCAAATGAGACCATATCTACTGTGAAGCATGGGGGTGGAAACATCATGCTTTGGGGCTGTTTTTCTGCAAAGGGACCAGGACGACTGATCCGTGTAAAGAAAAGAATGAATGGGGCCATGTATCGTGAGATTTTGAGTGAAAATGTCCTTCCATCACAAGGTCTTTGAAGATGAAACGTGGCTGGGTCTTTCAAACACCAAACACGCCGCCCGGGCAACGAAGGAGTGGCTTCGTAAGAAGCATTTCTAGGGGCTGGAGTGGCCCAGGCGGTCTCCAAATCTCAGGGAGTTGAAAATCTGTGTTGCCCAGCGACAGCCCCAAAACATCACTGCTCTAGAGGAGATCTGCATGGAGGAATGGGCCAAAATACCAACAACAGTGTGAAAACCTTGTGAAGAGAGCAATGTTTCTAGCACATGAAAACGTTTGACCTTGGTCATTGCCAACAAAGGGTATATAACAAAGTATTGGGATGAACTAGTTATTGACCAAATACTTATTTCCCACCATAATTTGCAAATAAATTCTTTAAAAATCAGACAATGGGATTTTCTGGATTACCCCCCCCCCCTTTTTTTAATTCTCTCATAGGTGAGGTATACCTATGATGAAAATTACAGGCCTCTCTCATCTTTTTAACTGATGAGTTTTAACCTTGCACAATTGGTGGCTAACTTTTTTGCCCCACTGTGTGTGTGTATTTATGTTATATATATATATTATATATTATATATTATATATATATATTATATATATAATATATATATATATATATATATATATATATATATATATATATATACACACACACACACAGAGAAAAAATATGATCGCAACACTTGTTTTTGCTTCCATTTTTCGTGAGCTGGACTCAAAGATCTAAAACTTTTTCTACATACACAGAAGGCCATTCCCCTCAAATATTGTTCACAAATAAGTCTAAATCTGTGTTAGTGAGCATTTCTCCTTTGTTGAGATAATCCATCCCACCTCACAGGTGTGGCATATCAAGATGCTGTTTCGGCAGCATGATTATTGCACAGGTGTGCCATAGGCTGGCCACAATAAAAGGCCACTCTGAAATGTGCAGTTTTGCTGTATTGTGGGAACTGGGGTGGGGGGGTCAGAAAACCCGTCAGTGTCTGGTGTGACCACCATGTGCCTCACGCAGTGCAACACATATCCTTCGCATACAGTTGATCAGGTTGTTGATTGTGGCCTGTGGAATGTTGGTCCACTCCTCTTCAATGACCGCGCGAAGTTGCTGGATATTGGCAGGAACCGGAACTCGCTGTCGTATACGCCGATCCAGAGCATCCCAAACATGCTCAATGGGTGACATTTCCGGGGAGTATGTTGGCCATGCAAGAACTAGGATGTTTTCAGCTTCCAGGAATTGTGTACAGATCCTTGCAACATGGGGCTGTGCATTATCATGCTGCAACATGAGGTGATGGTCGTGGATGAATGGCACAACAATGGACCTCAGGATCTCGTCACGGTATCTCTGTGCATTCAAAATGCCATCAATAAAATACACCTGTGTTCGTTGCCCATACCATAAACCCGCCGCCACCACGGGCCACTCGATCCACAACATTGACATCAGCAAACCGCTCACCCACACGACGCCAAACACGCTGTCTGCCATCTGCCCTGAACAGTGAAAACCGGGATTCATTTGAGAACACCTCTCCAACGTGCCAGACGCCATCGAATGTGAGCATTCGCCCACTCAAGTCGGTTACGACGACAAACTACAGTCAAGTTGAGACCCCGATGAGGACGACGAGCATGCAGATGAGCTTGCCTGAGACGGTTTCTGACAGTTTGTGCAGAGATTCTTTGGTTATGCAAACCGATTGTTGCAGCGGGTGGCTGGTCTCAGACAATCTTGGAGGTGAACATGCTGGATGTGGAGGTCCTGGGCTGGTGTGGTTACACATTGTCTGCGGTTGTGAGGCCGGTTTGATGTACTGCCAAATTGTCTGAAATGCCTTTGGAGACGGCTCATGGTAGCGAAATGAACATTACATTTACGGGCAACAGCTCTGGTGAACAGTCCTGCAGTCAGCATGCCAATTGCACGCTCCCTCAGAACTTCCGACATCTGTGGCATTGTGCTTTTTGATAAAAGTGGACATTTCAGAGTGGCCTTTTATTGAGGCCAGCCTATGGCACACCTGTGCAATAATCACGCTGTCTAATCAGCATCTTGATATGCCACACCTGTGAGGTGGGATGGATTATCTCAGACAAAGGAGAAATGCACACTAACACAGATTTAGAGAGATTTGTGAACAATATTTACGGGAAATGGCCTGTGTATGTAGAAAAAGTTTCAGATCTTGCAGTCCAGCTCACAAAAAATGGGAGCAAAAACAAGTGTTTATATTTTTGTTCAGTGTATATATATATATTTTTTTACTTCATTTTAACCACTGCTGAATTATAGCCATAAAAAAAGTTATGTTGGGATAGCTTTCCTCAAATACATTAATTAAAAAATGATAGACAACTTGGATTTGCTTTGCCGAGGGATTGGATTGGGACTCGGGGTTGTCGTTGTCAGTCCAAGTGATTTAAGACTAGTACAAAAAAGTTTGATTGGGACATCCCTACAAACACTTCTATTTTTTCCCCCACCTCTCCGGGGGAGTATCCTTATTTCAGGAGGAGGAACAGGAAGTATATTGAATGTAGATATTTTGTTTTTGTTTTTTGGTTTTCTGTTTTGTTTGCATGTTAGCATATCACTGAAGAGAAAATAATTTTTAAAAAAACTTGACAAAAGCGCCACTGTACACTTTTCTCTATGGAGTAGTCTTTTGATAAAACAGGAATGATATGCAGGCTGTGTTGGTTAGCATGTTAGCATAGCACAGAGGCAGAAAACAAAACTAAACACTGTGAAACAGGAAGTTGACTGAATGGAGAAATGCAGGCTGTGTTGGTTAGTGTGGTAGCTTACCAATGAGGCGCGAAATTAAAAAAATTCCACTTTGCGTGTTTTTTTCTCTCTTGGGAGAACTCTTATTTTGGTAGGATGAACTGGAAGAAGATTGAACGTGATTATCTCAGATGGTGAGCATGTTAGCCTTGCATTGAGGTGTAAAAACAACAAATCCGACAATTGTCGCCAGGAACAAAGATGAAGTCAAGGCACGGGGTGTGCATGTCGAACCACCCCTGGAGGGATGTTTCAAACAATGGGCCGCACAGTTCAGTTCACAAAATAGATGCCATCAACATGCGTGTCAGAAAATGGAGGTCTCAGCCGCTGGGCTAACATGGGTGCTACCCCTCAGGAATAAAAGAGCCGTCCTTTCTCCGAGCCAATGCGGTTGAGTCTGGCGAGCTGAGAGGGCGAAGGTGGCACGTCGTGGCGGTACGGGCCCTTGGGGGACGCCATCGGGGAGGCCACAGCGTCCCTGGGGGAGGCCCGGCCCTTGGCTTCCAGCTCTTGCCGCCTCTGCTCCTGCCTGAGAAGCTCCTGGGCCTCCAGAAGGACCCTGGCGTTGACGTTGGCCACGCTGGGAAAGCCGTTGCGGGAACCCTGGTGGTAGCTGGAATAACGAGGATTGTCTTTGGCTGTCTGGAAGACCTGGCCGGCCGGGTACGACTTTTCCCAAGAGTCCGGAGAGATGGAGCTGGGATTCTTCCGGGGTTGGCTGAAGAACAAAATAAACCCAAAATCATATCATTAACCCAAATATAATAAAATTAAAACAACAACTCACAAAAATACTCATGCCATTCGTCCATACATCCATTTCCCACACCGCTTACCCTCACTAGGGTCGCGGGCAAGCTGTAGCCTATCCCAGCTGACTCTGGGCAAGAAGTAGGGTACACCCTGAACTGGTTGGCAGCCAATCCCAGGGCACATAAAAAAACAACCATTCACACTCAGATTTACACCTACTGACAATTTAGAGTCTTCAGTTAACCTACCTTGCATGTTTTTGGGATTTGGGAAGAAACTGGGGTATCCGGAGAAAACCCACGCAGGTACGGGGAGAACATGCAAACTTGACACATGCGAGGCCGGAGTTAAACTCTCAGAACTGTGAGGCAGATGTGCTAACCAGTCAGCCATCCTGCCGCCAATACTAATCAAAATCACATACAGTGGTGCCTTGAGATACGCATGACCCGACCAGATACAAGGCAAGGAACGGATTAATGGCATTTTACATTCATTTTAATGGGGAACAATGATTTGAGATTCCAGTATTTTGAGTTACGAGTATCGTCATGGAACGATTTCAACTTGTATCCCAAGGCACCACTGTGTTTGGATACAGCTCAACTTCAGTCAACTGTCTTGTACAATTTCATGTTCTCGATCAGCCTTTCCAAAACCTTTCAATCCTTTAAGGTCACATCATCCTCCTCCTCCTGTACCCCCAAAAATGATTAAAATGAAATGTGTATAGCTAATAAAGAAATTAAAGTCATTTTATAAAGGAAATGTTCATGATTAACACTTAACTGTTGTGTGTACGCCCGTTTGGGTAATCCATGCACAGCTTTAAAAAAAAAAAAAGGAAAATACATCTCATTGAATGCAAGTGAGGCTTAGTTGGAGTAAAAATATCAAATCTCAAGCCACTAGTAGCTGAGCTGACGCAAATGGTGAGGAAAAAAAAAAGAGTCGACGGTTGTCATGGCAGTTCCGTCTCGACCCGATGTACGAGCGTCCAAATGCAGACAGCGCCACCTGTTTCATCTCCCGACGCCACAGATTCTATGAATAATGAGCATGTTTATCAGCCAGCGGGAAGAAAAAACACAATCGCCCTCCTTCTCATACTCGTTTCAATGTGAGCATCAAGCGCAGACCTTCTTTATTTACTTTTTTTCAAGGAACGGGGAACGCCGCTATCTATCGCTGCTCACTGAGTCGAGTCGTGCATGAGCATGAAGGCGGTGAGCGTGCTCGTGATGAACACACATGACCATACACTGATATACACCAATAACTATACATAATAAACACAGATATGCACAAACATACAGTCCCCTCCAAAAGTATTGGAACAGCAAGGTCAATTCATTTGTTTTTGTTCTATCCCCAAGACATTTGGGTTTCAGATCAAAAGATGACAAAAGTTCAGAATTCTAGCTTTTATTTCACTCTTTGTTATATTGCACTTATATTACCCACTGTATATGCAGAAATATATTAACACACAAATACAAGGCTTGAAATATTTCTTTTCTTTGAGGAGCAGTTTTGCTAATCATTTCTTCATTTGAGGAGCAACTTTATAATTTTGAGGAGCAATTTCTTTTGCAGGTTAATTGCACAGGGACCTGAAGCAAGGGTTTTATTAAACAATAAAAATACAACACTATAACAGGGGAATTGAAACCAGGGCTGCAGCTAATGAATATTTTAGTATTCGAGTACTCTACTGAAAATTATCCAAGTATTTGAACAAACGATATTTCTGGTTGGTTCAAGAGCAATTATGAACACAAAAGAGAAATAAGACCTTTCACTTAATAACATTATTGCTATTATAACTATTTGTTTATGTTTTTTGAACAGCAAAGTTTTTAAATTCACACTGTGCATAAAAGGCATTAATTAAAAAAAAAAAAAGCATTAGCAGCCTTTGTACATCTTCATTTAAGCAGCTAGCATTTTAGCATTTTGTGACATATTACACATTAGCTTCATGACTGTGCATTCATGAGCTTAGACCAGCTGACTAGTAGTAGTACGAAGAATGTTGGTCTTATTCCAAGTTTTGGAAGTGTTCCATTTGTTCAAACTATAATGAAGAAACCTTGAGAGAAAACAAATATTTCTTTCATTTGACTTTACCAAAACCCTCCTCTGTTTGGGTACATGACCCATTTGACTCTTATTCCTCTTTGGCCACATCTGCCACGTTTTTCACCGACTTGACTCAAAGTTTGGCCCCTTACAGATCATCAGATGGTAGTAAACTGGCCACATGTGACACAGTGACTACACTGAGCAAAAGTACCCCGGAAGTAATGTTTTGGTTGCGTACTGTTACTTGTCACCTTTGTAATAAACAAAGCCATTGCTCTATGTTGCTGACGGGCCATTCCCCTCAAAATGCTGGCCTTAAATTTCCCCATTGTTTGAGTATATTTTATGAATGGATTTGAGGATGGTATGTGAATAGATTTGACGCTTATGAGAGCTTATTTGACCTGTATGTGTGCAGACGTTTGATGTGTTTATGTGAGCTTGTATTTATATGAGTTGAAAAGGAAGTGGTTTCAAAATAAAATATGGCATTGACCAAAAGCCATAAAGTACAATAGTAAGCCTAACTTAAGCAGTAGTGTTACATAGCATTATACTGTATAGTACATAAATATATATTTATAATGTATATATGTTGTATACTTGTTGATTATTGTGTTACAATAACGCGTTTCCTCATTGATTTAAAATGGCTGCTTTTAATGTGTAAGTGCTGTAGGGTATGACGTAATGATCGGCCAATCAGAAGCCGTGTCGTGTATGACGTAGGGCTAGGCTGGCTTGTCTATCAAGAGCGAGACGCCATTAACCGGATGCGGATGCTGCCCAATAAATGTGCCTTTCGGGCTAAAGCGCAAGTGGACTTGTGTTTACTCCTGGACTCAAGACAGAGTTTCAACACCGCTGCGTTACAATCTGAAATGTATACGGTTCTTTGCAGGCAGGATGGCCGTATAGTCGCATTTAAGCTCCCTTGCGCCGGTGTACCTAATGAGGTGGGCAAAGGGAATGAAGGAATTTAATTGCCGTAGTGGAACTCGTGTCATATAGATATGCACTACAGACTACACACACTCAGAGTCAAATATTTCATGACTTTTCTTTAATATAGGTAAATCTCAATAAATTAGAATATAGTTGAAAAGTTTCTCTTCCGTACTCAGTGATTAAACACTGAAGTGCTTTTCAGAGGGCAAATTCCAGCCTAATTTCTACATTAAAAATCACTAGCTCTTGAATTAATTCATTATTTCGTTTGACGTTATATTTTAGTTTCTCAATATGGGGAATTTTTTTTATTTGCTATGTGCTGTAATCATGAAAATAATACAAATTTTAAATATGAAATACTTCAATCTGTGTGTGCAGTGCATCTCTATAATTTCACTTTTTGAATTGAACTACCTAATAAAATATTTACACTATTCACGTGAGCATGATTGACATAAACCCGTGAATGCCAGTGACGTGCGAGAATGTGATTGACGTTCTCACATGAACGCATTTGATGAGTCTTTATGAGTGTTTGAGTAGTCTTTATGTGAGCAAGACTCATGCATATGAGAGTATTTGAGTAGTCTTTATGAGAGGAAGACTCATGTATGAGTGTTTGAGTAGTCTTTATGAGAGTGTTTGACTAGTCTTTATGAAAGTGTTTGAGTAGTATTTATGAGAGCAAGACTCGTGTGTATGAGTGTTTAGAGTAGTTTTTTATGAGCGCCTTTGCGTAGTCTTGCTGAGAGCAAGACTCGTGCGTATGAGTGTTTGAGTAGTCTATGAGAGCAAGACTCGTGCGTATAAGTGTTTGAGTAGTCTTTATGAGAGCAAGACTCATGCGTTTGAGTAGTCTTCATGAGTGTTTGAGTTGTGTTTATGAGAACTTTTCAATAGTTTGATTGTGTGTGAAAGCATTTGAATAGTTAAGTGTGAGAGCTAATCCTGAATAATGTCCCTCACACGAACATACGTAGACATACGCCAATAAACACAAAAATAAAACATTCTTCCTGTTTCAAGACCAAAGACACAAAGAAACAATCATGTGTTAAAAATAATTGGTATTGCTACCGTGGCAACGAGCTGTACTGCCGCTGAGCTTGAGTGAAGGCATCTTCCTGCCTCTGACGCTGCATCTGAACCTCCACTGACACAGAGTGACGACCCAGCTGCTGCCCCACTGCCGCCACGCTGGGACCGTTGGACTGGAAACGACATCGTCATATGACATCATCAAGCGACATGGGAAATAATGAGCTACTATTAGGGCTGGGTGAGTAATCCATTTGTTCACTATCATGGAGTCAGTATGCGCAGAACATGGCCAAAGACATGACTCCCACTTATGCAATGCAAAAGCAGTCATTTATCCACATTGGAAATTTTTGACCAGAGATATTTACGGCCAAGCATTTGAAATCGATTAAAATGGGAAATCTTATGTAAAATAAATAAATAAAACTAACTAAATTAATAATATTAAGGCCATATTGCTGAGCGGTGCCAACAGCTAAGAATATGACTTAAAACATTGCCTCTCCAGTTACGGGTTTTGCTTTGTTTTTATTTTATTTTTTTCGCCGAAGAGGAAGCGCTTCATAATGTGTATAATAAATATTTTTCTATTATTTCTGTGGAAGTAGATGGTTGATCGAAAGGTAATGCTTGAAAAAAACGTTTCAGAGCATGTTTGCTATCAGGAGAAATAAAGCTAATCCAAGAAGGGGGGGAAAAAAAACTAACTGGTTTTGAATAATGGCATTATCATTTGCTCTTTCTATGAGGAAAATAAAAAATAAAATAATAAGTTGGATTTTTGTTTCATTTTAAGAGTTTTAACAGTTCAGAATGTGAGTTAAAAACATGGCCTGTAAAGCTTTTTCAATTTTTTTTTACATTTTCTTTCCCACGAGGAAGCGCTTAGAATCTGTATAGAAAAGATTATGTATTCCTACTATTTCTGTACAAGTTAATTGCTGATTTAAAGTTAATAAACGTTAAAAAAAGTTTAAAAACTTGTTTGGTGTCAGGATAAATGAAGCAAATCCCAGAAGGGCAAAACAAAACGTTTTTGCTTTTTCTATAAGCAAAGATGAAGGGGTAGTGGTTGGGGGAAGCTATTAAAAGCAGATTTTTTTTGAAAAAAAAAATTAAATTAAAAAAGGTGCTTTTATTTTTTTAATGCCATATCATCCTAACAATGTTGCAGACTGTGACAAAAATGGCTTGTACAGTTACAGGTTTTACAAGTTCTTTTTTTTTTTTTTAGATTTTCCAACCATATCACCAAGCCCTACAAGTGCCGATCACAATAAGCCACTCGATTAGGTACACAGGCAGTCACTTACCTGACCAAGATTGTGTCATGATGATGTCAAAATGGTGGTCCGGTGACAAAAAAACAAGACAGGAGGGGGCGGAGTGAAGGGAGAAGAAGCATGCTGGACACAAGTTACTGGATGACGATGATGGATGTTAGTCAAGGTTAAATCAAGGAATATGAACACAACATGCCGGCACGGTGAAAGACTGGTTAGCACATCTGCCTCACAGTTCTGGGACCGGGGTTCAAATCCCGGCCCCACCTGAGTGAAGTTTGCATGTTCTCCCCCGTGCCTGGGTGGGTTTTTTCCGGGCACTTCAGTTTCCTCCCACATCCCAAAAACATGCGTGGTAGGTTGGTTGAAGACTCTGAATTGCCCGCAGGTGTGAATGTGAGTGCGAATGGTTGTTTGTTTCTATGTGCCCTGCAATTGGCTGGTGACCGGTTCAGGGTGTACCCCGCCTCGCGCCCGAAGATAGCTGGGATAGGCTGCAGCAGCCCGCGACCCTAGTGAGGATAAGCGGTAAAGAAAATGGATGGATGAACACAACATCACGTCCATTTAAGGATTGGTACAGTTGTATCAAGTAAAAAGGCTTGAAGGCAAAGTGTCACACATTTTTGGCACGTGGACTTGAATGCTCACGATTGACCATTCCGAAGCGTTCTGTATTGTTACTTGGTGTATACTAGACTTTACGTTGATCTGATCGGTGTGATAGGTATCGGCCAATAATTACTATTTTATGCTGATCGGCTTTCATGTCATAATTCGCCAATCCGATCAATGACGTCACAAGACATTGAACTCCGCGTCGCCGTTGCGTATGAATCCAAAAGCTAGTTTATTTTTAGTCTTGTCACGTGTCTTGTGGCGCAGTACTGTAAATGACGGCCAATAAAGTTTTTTTCTATCTTGTCGGTTACAAAATACATCATCAGTGTGGGACTATTTTGCGGTGTCTCAGACAAACGGCACGTATTTGCACTCTGTGCACAACTGAAGTATGTTGTGGGGAACGTCATTTAAATGCTTCAACACAAATTTCATCGGGCACCTGAAGAATGTACACAAGGAGGAGCATGCCGCGTTCAAGCAACGCAGCGTGAGGATAAGCGGTACAGAAAATGGATGGATGGATGAATGGATACAGTACTCAGTATACAGTACACAAGTGAACAAGTCATAAAGTACACAAGTATATGCAATAAATAAACAAGTCATGGAAATGGACACATTGCTCCATCTTGTGATCGGATCGGTGATCGGTTATCATTTTTTTTTAAACTTGCTGATTGGCCCCAAAAATCCTGATCGTGTCAAGCCTAGTGTATACGTGATGACACGGGACTGCGAAAAGCGACATGGCCCTCTTTGTTGCTTTTACGAGACAAGGTACGAGCTGTTTTTTGTGTAAAACGGGTTAGACCCAGGACTGGTCGCCAGTCAATCGCAGGCACAGTCGGAACATGTTTTACATAAATAAAAATGCGGTAGAGTGATCCTTCGTTTATTGTGTGGATTAGGTTCCGGACCACCCCTGCAATAGGTGAAATTCGGCAAGTGGCAGCCATGTGATATTAAAGCTGTATGAATTTCCCCAGTTCCACACTAATTAATGTTTCCCACACTCTTCTAAACATTTCCTATTATCTTAAACACTTTATACTCTTTAACATGCATCATAACAAAATTCTATGAGGGCACTAACCATTTAAATTGATGCAGATTTTGAATGTACTGCACAGCCGCAAAGAGCATTACAGCTGTCACCCTGATATTCTTTTCATCCTTCTTTATGTACCAGACCTAAGATTTATTGATGCCATAACGGCAATATAAATATATCAGCAATATAAATGAAAAAAATAAAAAAAATAAAATTCGGCGATGCACTGAATCTGCAATAGGTGAACCGGGATGTAGCGAGAAATTACTGTACAGTGAAGTCATTTGGCACATTCTTTTTGCATTTTTCCCCCAAAATTGGTGAATTCTTTGTAAAATAAAGAACTAAAGTAAACAATGAGATATTTTTGTTCATTTTAATAATGAATAAATGAATAAAATATTAGTGTGGTAAAGTAAGCAAATATTTAAAAAAGTACTTTGTTACATTGATTTTGCATTTTCCCCCCTACAATTGGTTAATTAAAAGGAACAAAATAATATTTTTAAAATGTATTTTATTCATTTATCTCAGTAAATAACAGGTTGATTTATTGTAAATAAAATGTTAGTAAATTTAAAAAAATAGATAAACAAACACTTGTTCATGTTATCAAATTGGTTAATGAATTATAGTTAATTCAAAATAATATAATTTTATCATGCTAGTTTGCCCACTCCTGGAATAATAATTAAACAATAATGGATTATTTTTTTTTCTTACCAAAACTGCTAAGATTTTTTAGTAATTCTTAAATCCAACAATAATCCAACATGCTAGGTTTCTTTTTCCTCGCAATGTTTTGCTTTCCCCAACAATGACGACCGGAATGTGGTCCCAAGCTTTTGTTGTTGTTGTTGCTGTTCTTAAAGAGCCAAATGTGTCTGAAAAAGTTTTTATTATGCAGATAAAGAAGAGAAGATGACTTGGGCTCACAGTGAGTTTATCAATATCTGAAAGAAACCACAGCAGCACATTGACAACAAACATAAAAAAAATTATAATATGGATATTGAAAACAGATGGTAGCTAAAAAATACCATTAAATAGTCTCAATTTAAACAATTATACACCACAAAAGTACAATCATGCTACCTGTTGAATATAAAAAAATAATAAAAAAAAAAAAAGGACTTCATGAGTTTAATGTTACTACAGCTCAAATACTACATCACTCTTACTTAAAATACAAATTAAAACTGGCTCGTAAATATAAATATTACAAATAATTGATCATTTTGCTTGTTACAAGTATGAAAAGGCACCGGAAAAGACAACGGTTAAAACCTCCTTTGACAACAATTGATGAAGTTGACCACTCACTCAGTCACACGCGTACACGCCTTCTCACTCACACAGACGCATACACACAGTCATTCAGTCACTCCCCCTAGTTTGACAACAGCTGACAACTTGGTGGGCGGGTCCATGCGGATGATTGACAGACACAAAGGACCGATGAGATTAGTGGTGATGCGACATGCTGACAGTCCGAAGGGGTGCAAGCTTTGTTTGGGTTGGGGGCGTCCGGTCAAGTCTGGTCGCCAGTTAGTGGTGGTTAACGTTCGTGTCTAACGGTTTTAGCGTGCCGGTCCGGCGTCACACACTCACCCAGGGCTGCTCGAAGCTGAACGTGCATCGGCTGTCGTCGGTGTCGTCCGGAACGTTCTGTGCCTGCTGGAACTCCTGCCTCAGCCTCTGTATCCGGTCGTGGTTGCTCGGGGCCACGCGGTTGCTGAACACACAAACATGCACATCAGTCAGTATGTTTGTGAGTGAGCTTTAATGAACGCGAGTTAGAGAGATTGTGTGTGAGGGTCAGTGAATGAGTGTGAGAAAGAGTGAGAGAGTGAGTTACTTTGTGAGTGTGTGTGAGTCATTGAGTGTGTGATAGTGTGGTGATAAAGGGATGAGTGAGTGAGAGTGTTTCTGTGAGTGTGTGAGTCTGCAAGAGTGTATGAAGGTCAGTGATGTGTGTGAGAATGTGATTGACATGCTCGCGTGAACGCATTTGAGTGGTGTTGATGAGAGCAAGACGCGTGTGTATGAGAGCATTAGAGTAGTGTAATGAGAGCAAGACTCGTGTGTATGAGAGCAAGAGTAGTGTCAATGAGAGCATTTGAGTAGTGTCAATGAGAGCATTTGAGTAGTGTTAATGAGAGCAAGACTTGTTGCTATGAGAGCATTTGAGTAGTATCAATGAGAGCATTTGAGTAGCCAATGAGAGCATTTGAGTAGTGTTAATCAGAGCAAGACTCGTGTGTATGAGAGTGTTTGAGTAGTCCTAATGAGAGCCTTTAAGTAGTTTATATGTGTGTGAAAGCATTTGAATAGTAAGTGTGAGAGCTAATCCTGAATAATGTCCCGAACGGCCCCTCATACATGTGAGTGTGCGTGAGTGAGTGTTACTGTGAGAGGAGTGTGTGTGTGTCTGATTCAATGAGTGTGTGCGCATGTATGAGTGAGAGTGTAAGCCTGACTGTGTGATAAAGAGATGAGTGTGTAAGAGTGTGTGTGAGCTGTGAGAGTGAGCATACGTGAGAATGTGATTGTGTATGTGTGTCTGTTGAGGGTGCCCATGCCTGTGTGTGTCTCTGTGTAAGTGAATGAATGTGTGTGTGAGGGCATGATTGTGAGTCGTGTGTGAATCTGTACGTGCGCGTATGATTGCATGCGTCTGAGTGTGTGAGTAAATGTGTGTGTGTGTGTGTCTGTGTGAGTGAACGAGTTTTTTTTAAATTTTTAAACATTTTTCCTTCTCAATATGAACAGTGGTCAACTTCTTAATACACCTAAAAATTGCACAGTAAACAAAAGATTAAGTGGTGCAATAGTTTGACCCCGTAACAGACCATTTCAACTGGAAGTGTCTGGTCACTTTATATGAATGACATCATTATGTAAATTAGGTGTGGAGATGTTGCCTTCGGGGCCCGTCAAAGTGGCGCTAATGTTTAAAAGCAAACACAAACGCTCCCCCATGCTGCATTTTTAATTACACATTTTGATGATAATAAAAATCACCATGTGTTCTTTGGTATCTCAGCCTCCATATTAACACACTTTTTTAAATTAAACGCCATCGCGCACACACACAATTTACCATTTTAAAGTCGCGGACGTGAATGATTTTGTGATTATTTGATTTTTTTTCTAAGCACTGTGGAATCTGTCTGTGATAAAAATAAAATACATATTTTTTTAATTTCAAAATAAAAACCAGTACTGGGATTTGTATGTAAATTACACATGCTACTAATAAAATAGGACATGAATTTGCATGCATTTTAAAACCTACTTTTTTTTTTAGTTGGAGAGATTTTTTTAAATATTTTAAATTTAAAGTAGAAAGTATGGGTAATAAACATGAAATAGAATTAGACTGTGATTCTGCTTATTATGCAGCTGCTTTTCAACTGTAGGCTTTTGGTCGGCTGTTTACTGAAGCGCTGAATCACGGCGCTTGACTCGATGGCGTCCGCTAAAGTCGTGCGCCCACGCCGCCTACGTCCGGGGCACCATGTTCCTTTCAGAAGGCTTCCCGCTAGTGTTGCTCGCTCACAGGGGTCTGCCGAGAGCGCAGCCTGCTGACTCGGCTCAGATGGCGCGGCATACGTGCTTGCTCGTGCTTAGCCTTTCTGCCACTTCTCCTTCACACAGCCAACATGCAAAGTCTGAGTCACCAGGATCGTCCGTATCCATTCTATGTCTAATATTTTTTTTTTATTTTTTTCCCCAAACATTTCTTTAATGGTTGTTGTTTTTCTAATATTGGTGTATTTTTTGTCTAGTACTGACTCGGGAAAGGTGTCAATTCTGGTCTTGTTGGACCTCAGTATGGGGTTTTGATACGGTGGATCATAAGGATTAAATGGAACAGTCCTTAAATGGTTCAGGTCTTACAACCCCAATTCCAATGAAGTTGGGACGTTGTGTTAAAGATAAATAAAAACAGAATACAATGATTTGCAAATCATGTTCAACCTATATTTAATTGAATACACTACAAAGACAAGATATTTGATTGATTGATGATAGGCAAGATGGCGCTTACCAGTGTGGTCGCCTCGGTAACGCGCTCTCTAGTATTGTTTTTGTAGACCTTACACGACTCACTTACACAAGGGGAGACATGCTAACCATCAAGGAGGCTACTCCGGACTTTCTGTCACCAACTTTCGCAAATCCGCTCAGTTTTTTCCCCCCCGAGTTACTCACCGGAGCGGCGTCCGCGGTTTTCGGCGCATGGAGACGGAAGCGGCGCCACAGAGGGAAGCGAGCCGGCATTCAGGTGAAACTCCGCAAGAGAGGACACAGATTGGCCTTCCCGTCGATCCACCTCGCGAATGTACGCTCCCTACCCAACAAAATGGACGAGCTTCATCTTCTGTTAAAGACCAGTAAAGACTTCGGACGTTCCGCGGCCATGTGCTTCACGGACCGCGACATGGAATCATCGGGGAAAACAAAGGGCGGCGGGATATGCCTTTATATCAACCAAAAATGGTGTACGGACGTCACGGAGCTCACCACACACTGCAGCCCGCATTTGGAGTCACTGTTTTTGAACTGTAAACCATTCTGCTCGCCACGTGAGTTCGCATCATTCATACTGGCTGGAGTCTACATTCCGCCTCAAGCTAACACGAACACCGCATTGCTAACGCTCGCCGAACAAGTCAACGAAATTGGAAAAAAAACACCCGGACTCACCCCTCATTATTCTCGGGGACTTTAACAAAGCTAAACTCAACCACGAACTCCCGAAATACAAGCAGCACATTGACTGTCCTACCAGGGAAAATAATACTTTAGACCACTGCTACACTACGGTAAAAAACGCATACCGTGCTATACCTCGTGCAGCCCTGGGCTCGTCTGATCACTGCTTAATTCACTTAATACCGACGTACAGGCAAGAACTTAAATGCGCGAAGCCGACAGTGAAAACAGTGAAAAAGTGGACCATGAAGCCAAGATGGAACTTCAAAGCTGTTTAGACTGCACAGACTGGAGTGTCTTTGAAAATTCAGCTGGCAGCCTGGATGAATATACGGACACTGTTACATCCTATATCAGTTTCTGTGAAGATGTGTGTGTACCAACAAAATCATTTCGCACATTCAACAAGCCGTGGTTCACTGCTAAACTTAAGCAGTTTCGCCAAGCTAAGGAGGACGCATATCAGAGCGGGGGACAGGGCCCTGTATAATCGAGCTAGAAACCAGCTGACGAGAGAAATTAACATTGCAAAGAGGAACTATGCAGCAAAGTTGGAAAAACAGTTTAGCGCAAACGACTCTAAATCAGTCTGGCATGCATTCCAATCGCTGACTAATTACAAGCGACGATCCCCCCAAGCTGAGAACAATAGCACACTAGCCAACGACTTGAATACCTTCTACTGTAGATTTGAAAAGGACAGTTTCACACCCCACACCAACTCGGCCGCACCCCAACCACAATCACACCTCTGACTTCTGCGTTAACCATCCATGAACAGGATGTGAGACACATCTTCAAACAACAAAAGATTAACAAAGCGGCAGGCCCGGACCATGTGTCCCCACCTGCCTCAAAGTCTGCGCGGACCAGCTCGCTCCAGTCTTCACTCAGATCTTCAATAGATCTCTGGAACTGTGCGAAGTTCCATCCTGTTTCAAACGCTCCACCATCATTCCAGTCCCCAAGAAACCTGCAATCTCGGGCCTGAATGACTACAGGCCTGTCGCTTTGACATCTGTGGTCATGAAGTCCTTTGAACGTCTCGTGCTGGACTACCTCAAGAGTGTCACAGGTCCCTTGCTGGACCCCCTGCAGTTTGCCTACCAAGCGAACAGGTCTGCGGATGATGCAGTCAACATGGGACTGCACTTCATCCTAGAACACCTCGACAGTGCAGAGACCTACGCGAGGATCCTGTTCGTGGACTTCAGCTCAGCGTTCAACACCATCATCCCTGAACTCCTTTCATCCAAGCTTCTCCAGCTCAGCGTCTCACCTGCCATCTGCCAGTGGATTTACAGCTTTCTGAAGGGCAGGACACAGCAGGTGAGGCTGGGGGAGGCCACCTCATCCACACGCAGCATCAGCACTGGGGCGCCCCAAGGTTGTGTCCTCTCTCCGCTGCTCTTCTCTCTCTCTACACGAACGACTGCACCTCAGCAAACCCGACTGTCAAACTCCTGAAGTTTGCAGATGACACCACTGTCATCGGCCTCATCAAGGACGGTGACGAGTCTGCATATCGACAGGAAGCGGACACAACCTGGAACTGAACACGCTCAAGACTGTAGAGATGATCGTGGACTTCAGGAGGCATCCTTCGCCACAGCTGCCCCTCACGTTGTCCAGGTGCCTTGTGTCAACCGTCAAGACCTTCAAGTTCCTGGGAATTACAGTCTCTCAGGACCTGAAGTGGGTGACCAACATCAACTCCGTCCTGAAAAAGGCCCAGCAGAGGATGTACTTTCTGCGGCTTCTGAGAAAGCACGGCCTGCCATGGGAGCTGCTGAGACAGTTCTACACAGCGGTCATCGAATCAGTCCTGTGTTCTTGCATCACAGTCTGGTTTGGTGCTGCTACAAAAAAGGACAAACTCCGACTGCAACGGACAATCAAAACTGCTGAAAGGGTTGTCGGTACCCCCCCTACCCACCATTGAGGACTTGCACGCTGCCAGAACTAAGACAAGGGCGTGCAAAATCCTCTCTGACCCTACGCACCCCGGTCACCAGCTCTTCCAGCTCCTTCCCTCAGGTAGGTGCTACCCATCAATGCAAACTAGAACTAGTAGACATTCCAACAGCTTCTTCCCTCTTGCGATCAACTTCTTAAACACCTGACCTACAATTCTATTACAACATGCTGGCAATTTTTTGACTTGAGTTCGTTGTCACATTTCTGTGGGGCCAATTATGTATTACTCGTGCACTCACTGTAGTTGTCTCGCCATGCTGCACTATTTGCATATACTGGCCACTCATGCCAGAGTAGCATCTGCTCCATTTGCACACTGATTGAGGAGTATCTGTAACATTTGCACAACCAACATTGTCCCAGATTATCGCACTACTCGTCACTTTAAACCGCATACACTCCTTGAAGTCTCAGCGCCCTTTGCACAATGGCCATTGCACCGGACTATTGCAATATTAGTCATTCAAACTGCTCTCAGTGCTAGAGGACTCTGCATCTTTTTGCACAATTGTCAAAAAAAAAAAAAAAAAAATACCGGCATTACCAGATAACTAGCAACCCTTTACTGCTCAGTGACTGTTTTTTTTTTTGGCAATGTCTTTCTGTCTCCAAAGTGTTCTGTAAATTGACTGTCTGTTGTCGTACGAGAGCGGCTCCAAATACCGGAGACAAATTCCTTGTGTGTTTTTTGGACATACTTGGCAAATAAAGATGATTCTGATATTTAATGTTCAAACTGATAAACTTTATTGTTTTTAGCAAATAATCATTAACTTAGAATTTTATCGCTGCAACACATTCCAAAAAAGCTGGGACAGGGTCATGTTTACCACTGTGTTACATCACCTTTTCTTTTAAAAACATTCAATAAACGTTTGGGAACTGAGGACACTAATTGTTGAAGCTTTGTCGATGGAATTCTTTCCCATTCTTGCTTGATGTACAGCTTCAGCTGTTCAACAGTCCGGGTTCTCCGTTGTCGTATTTTACGCTTCATAATGCCCCGCACATTTTCAATGGGAGTCAGGTCTGGACTGCAGGCAGGCCAGTCTGGTACCCTCTTTTACTACGAAGCCACGCTGTTGTAACACGTTCAGAATGCGGTTTGGCATTGTCTTGCTGAAATAAGCAGGGGCGACCATGAAAAAGACGTTGCTAGGATGGCAGCATATGTTTCTCCAAAACCTGTGTGTACCTTTCAGTATTAATGATGCCTTCACAGAGTTAAGTTACCCATGCCATTGGCACGAACACAGCCCCATACCATTGCAGATGCTGGCTTTTGAACTTTGCGTCCATAACAGTCTGGAGGGTTCTTTTCCTCTTTGGCCCGGAGGACACGACGTCCACAATTTCCAAAAACAATTTGAAATCTGGACTCGTCGGACCACAGAACACTTTTCCACTTTGCATCAGTCCATCTTAGATGAGCTCGGGCCCAGAAAAGCCGGTCGCGTTTCTGGGTGTTTTTTGATAAATGGCTTTTGCTTTGCATAGTAGAGTTTGAAGTTGCACTGTGGTGATATCCTTTACACATTGATGTCAGTTTTTGATGCAGTGCCGCCTGAGGGATCGAAGGTAACGGGCAATGTTTTCGGCCTTGCCACTTACATGCAGTGATTTCTCCAGATTCTGTGAACCTTTTGATGATATTACGGACCGTTGCTGATGAAATCCCTAAATTCCTTGCAATTATACGTTGAGGAACATTGTCCTTTAACTGTTCGACTACTTTTTCACATACTTGTTCACATAGAGGTGAACCTCGCCCCATCTTTGCTTGTGAATGACTGAGCAATTTAGGGAAGCTCCTTTTATACCCAATCATGGCACCCACCTGTTCCCAATTAGCCTTTACACCTGTGGGATGTTCCAAACAGGTGTTTGATGACAACTTCCTCAGTCTTTTTTGCCACCTGTCCCAGCTTTTTTGGAACGCGTTGCAGGCATAAAATTCTAAGTTAATGATTATTTGCTAAAAACAATAAAGTTTATCAGTTTGAACATTAAATATCTTGTCTTTGTAGTGTATTCAATTAAATATAGGTTGAACATGATTTGCAAATCATTGCATTCTGTTTTTATTTATGTTTCACACAACGTCCCAACTTCATTGGAATTGGGGTTGTACCTGGAGGAAAGGAGTTATTTTGTAACCACTGGACGTGTTAAATCTCACTGAATGTCAATGACCTATGGGGGTCCCTTGAGGATCCGTTTTTGGACCCCTCCTGTTCAGCCTGTATATGCTACCGTTGGGTCAAATTCTTCAGAAATTAAATTTTGACTATCATCGCTATGCAGATGACACACAGTTATATCTAGCTGTGTCTCCAGATGACTACAGTTCAATTTAAGTGTTGTGTCACTAAAACAGATAATTGGATGAGCCAAAATTTTCTTCAATTAAATCACTACAGAACTGAGATAATTGTTTTTGGCAACAAAGAAAAGAGGATTGCTGTTAGTAAATACATGGAGTCACTCTCTTTAAAAACCAAAGACCAAGTCCGAAAACGTCTGAGAGATACCGACCTGACTTTCAACAGTCCCATCAAATCAATTACTAAAACTGCCTTCTACCATCTGAAGAACATATCCAGAGTGAAGGCTTTGCATGTGTAAAGGAGACCAGGAGAAGCTCACCCATGCTTTTATCTCAAGTAGATTTGACTATCTTCTGACTGGACTCCCCAACAAGAGCATTAAACAGCTGCAGCTCATTCATAATGCTGCAGCTCGGGTTCTGACCAGAACAAAGAGGTCAGAACACACTGTATTACTCCAATTCTAAAATCTCTTGTCTCTCCAGTCAGCTTTAGAATATCATAGAGTTCTGCTACTGGTCTATAACTCACTAAATGGTTTAGGTCCTGAATACATGAAAGAAATGCTAATGGAATATAAACCCAGTAGCGGAGCACAGAGTCCAAAGCAAACATGGTGAAGCAGCATTTAGCTATTATGGTGCACACAAATGGAATAAATTGCCAACAGAAGTGACAGCCCCAAGTGTGAATGTTTTTAAATCCAGCTTAAAAACTTGTTTTTTCTCATGCTTTTTAGAGCATTTCCACTTTTAAATTAAATTTCTTGCACTGTACGCTGTTTTTAATCATACTTTTATTCTTTTTGTCTCTTGTTTTAAATGTTTATAAGCTGTTTTTTTTTCTTTGTTTTTAAATGCTTTTTATCATGTAAAGCACATTGCGTTACCTTGTGTATGAAATGCGCTATATAAATGAATTTGCTTAGCTTCGCTTAGTATTGTTGTCATTTTGTTTGCATGTTCCACACCGTGCCTGCGTGGGTTTTCTCTGGGTAATCCGGTTTCCTCCCACATCACAAAAACACACATGGTAAGTTGATTGGAAAATCTAAATTGCCCGTAGGTGTGATTGTGAGTGCAAATGGTTGTTTAACAGTGGGTAGGGAAAGTATTCAGACCCCCTTAGAATTTTCACTCTTTGTTATATTGCAGACGTTTGCTAAAATCATTATTTTCTTCCCCTCATTAATGTACACACCATCCATCCATCCAATTTCTGAGCCGCTTATCCTCGCCAGGGTCACGGGAGTGCTGGAGCCTATCCCAGCTATCATCAGGCAGGAGGCGGGGTACACCCTGAACTGGTCGCCAGCCAATCGCAGGGCACATAGAAACAAACAACCATTCACACTCACATTCACACCTACGGGCAAATTAGAGTCTTCAATTAACCTAGCATGCATTTGGGAGGAAACCGGAGTGCCCGGAGAAAACCCACGCAGGCACGGGGAGAACATGCAAAATCCACACTGGCGGGGCCGGGGATTGAACCCCGGTCCTCAGAACTGTGAGGCGGACACTCTAACCAGTCGTCCACCGTGCACGTTCATCATAAGGTCAGGGTTTCAGAAAATAAATATGCCCATATACAGTGGGTACGGGTGGTATTCAGACCACCTTAAATTTTTTACTCTTTGTAGCCACTTGCTAAAATAATTGAAGTTCATTGTTTTCCTCAATGTAGACACAGCACCACATATTGACTGAAAAAAAATGGAATTGTTGATTTTTTTTGTAGATTTATTGAAAAAGAAAAACTGAAATATCACACAGCCATAAGTATTCAGACCCTTTGTTCAGTATTTAGTAGAAGCACCCTTTTGAGCTAATACAGCCATGAGTCTTTTTAGGAATGATGCAACAAGTTTTTCACACCTGGATTTGGGGATCCTCTGCCCTTCCTCCTTGCAGATCCTCTCCAGTTTTGTCAGGTTGGATGGTGAATGTTGGTGGACAGCCATTTTCAGGTTTCTCCAGAGATGCTCAATTGGGTTTAAGTCAGGGCTCTGACTGGGCCATTCAAGAACAGTCACAGAGTTGTTCTGAAGCTACTCCATTATTTTAGCTGTGTGCTTAGGGTCATTATCTTGTTGGAAGGTGAACCTTCGGCACAGTCTGAGGTCCTGAGGACTCTGGAGAAGGTTTTCGTCCAGGATATCCCTGTACTTGGCCGCATTCAACTTTCCTTCGATTGCAACCAGTTGTCCTGTCCCCACAGCATGCTGCTGGCACCACCATGCTTCACTGTTGGGGGACTGTATTGGACAGGTGATGAGCAGTGTCTGGTTTTCTCCACACATACTGCTTAGAATTCAGGCCAAACAGTTCTATCTTGGTCTCATCAGACCAGAGAATCTTATTTCTCACCATATTGGAGTCCTTCAGGTATTTTTCAGCAAACTCCATGTGGGCTTTCATGTGCCTTGCACTGAGGAGAGGCTTCCATCGGGCCACTCTGCCAAAAAGCCCCGACTGGTGGAGGGCTGCAGTGATGGTTGACTTTCTAGAACTTTCTGCCATCTCCCGACTGCATCTCTGGAGCTCAGCCACAGTGATCTTTGGGTTCTTCTTTACCTCTCTCACCAAGGCTCTTCTCCCCCGATTGCTCAGTTTGGCCGGACGGCCAGGTACAGGAAGGGTTCTGGTCATCCCAAACGTCTTCCATTTAAGGATTATGGAGGCCACTGTGCTCTTAGAAACCTTAAGTGCAGCAGAATTATTTTTGTAACCTTGGCCATATCTGTGCCTTGCCACAATTCTGTCTTTGAGCTTTCAGGCAGTTCCTTTGACCTCATGATTCTCATTTGCTCTGACATGCACTGTGAGCTGTAAGGTCTATATAGAAAGGTGTGTGGCTTTCCTAATCAAGTCCAATCAGTATAATCAAACAAAGCTGGACTCCAATGAAGGTGTAGAACCATCTCAAGGATGATCAGAAGAAATGGACAACACCAGAGTTAAATATTCGAGTGTCACAGCAAAGGGTCTGAATACTTATGGCTGAGTGATATTTCAAATCTGTTTTTTTCTGTCAATATGGAGTGCTGTGTGTACATTAATGAGCAAAAAATGAACTTAAATGATTTTAGCAAATGGCTGCAATATAGTGTGGCACGGTGGACGACTGGTTAGAGCGTCTGCCTCACAGTTCTGAGGACCGGGGTTCAATCCCCGGCCCCGCCTGTGTGGAGTTTGCATGTTCTCCCCGTGCCTGCGTGGGTTTTCTCCGGGCACTCCGGTTTCCTCCCACATCCCAAAAACATGCATTAATTGGAGACTCTAAATTGCCCGGAGGCATGACTGTGAGTGCGAATGGTTGTTTGTTTCGATGTGCCCTGCGATTGGCTGGCAACCAGTTCAGGGTGTACCCCGCCTCCTGCCCGATGACAGCTGGGATAAGCTCCAGCAAGCCCGCGACCCTCGTGAGGAGAAGCGGCTCAGAAAATGGATGGATGGATGGGCTGCAATATAACAGAGTGAAACATTTAAGGGGGTCTGAATACTTTCCGTACCCACTGTATGTGCCCTGCGATTGGCTGGCATCCAGCTCAGGGTGTACCCTGCCTCTCGCTCAAAGATAGCCGGGAGAGGGTACAGCACGCCCGCGACCCTGGTGAGGATAAGCGGTACGGAGAATGAATGAATACTGGTGATGTTTTTTTTTTTTTCATTGTCACATTTTTGACATAATACTCTAGAGACTTTTTTTCTCTCCGTGTTTTCTTTCTCATATTTTATGTCTGAAATGTTCACATTTTCCCCAATATTGGTGTAAAGTGGAACCTCGGTTTACGAACCAACCGGTTTATGGACAATTTTTTTTTTTTTTAAAAGAAACATTACCTGAGGTTTCACACTATTTTGGGTTTAGGAAGTCTTGGAATGGCTGTGGAAGGCTCAAAATTTTCAATTATTTTCACACTTTTTTGTCATAATCTGTGGATTTTTTCCCATGTTTTATTCCCAATATTTGCGGGATATTTTTTGTCTAAAGTTCACATTTTCCCAGGTATGTATAATTTTCTCTCTTTTTTGCCAAATATTAAAAATTGTTCACACATTCTTTTTGAAATATTTGCTGATATTGATCTATTGATATTGTATTTTTCCAATACTTGTACATTTGTGGTCCAATACTTGTCTATTTTTCATCCAAAATGTTCAAATTGTTTCTTGTTTTTTTTTTTGGTCCAATTCCTTTTTTGTCAAAATTATTTATTTTCTCACGTCTAGTATTTTGATTTTTTTCCTCACATTTTCTCCTAATATTCAGATATTTTTTTTCTGGTCCCCTCGTTCAAATCCTGCCTTGGATTGCCCGTTTATTGTGGCAAAATCTATCCGCCATCCGCGGGGCTAAAGCCGCTTAATCTGCAAGGAAAAATGAGGAGAATCCGGATGACCCTGGATTTGGCATCTTGTTGATGCGAGCGTAATCTCTCTGCGGTGTCAACACAAACACAGCTTGTTGAGCATGCTAATCCTCGGCTAAGGGTTAGCATCCAGTCGCGCTCATTCCCATTTGGAAGCAAACCGTTTCCCTGGAAACACAGAAGGATGATGGCACAAGGCAGACCAGGTGACACATTCTTGTTGTCGTATTTATTTTCTAATAAATTTTCTTTTGAACAATATTTTTGTATTATTTTGTATAGTATGTGTATTTTTTCCATCTAATATTTATTTTAACATTTGTCTGATATTTTGAATTATTTTTATATTTGGTTTAATATGTAGAATTATTTTAACACATTATTTTCCTGATACTTGTGAATCTTTCTAATATTTGTGCATTTATTAATATAATTTGTAATATTTTCCCCTAATACGCTATTACTTACTAACATTGTCGCCTGAATAGTCAAGGATTTTATTTTACTTTATTACTGATACTGGTATTTAGTTTTTTAAATCAATGTATATATTTTTATTTTCCACCTAAAAATTTCACATTTCTTCCCAATGTTGGTGTATTTTTTTTTAATATATCTGAATTGTTTTATCACATTTCTTTAATTATTTTATCACATTTCTCTATTTGTGGCAGCATTACATGCACACAAATTATGACGGCTCGTGAGATAAGGCATTTCTATTATCGTGAGGCGTCACATGACCCAGGCAGCTTGCCGGTCACCTGGGGAGATAGTTACCAAGGCAACAAGGCTGGGATGTCACTTGGCGGCTTCGCTTCAGCCCGACCGGTCAGCTGGTAGCGGACTGCTGCCTGACGATTCGCCATTGTGTGAACATGCTGCTCTTCAGACCCGTTACGCTCTCGTAGAGCTGCATTAACAACTATACATCACACTGTCACATAGTTTAACAACATTACATTACTAATACATTTAACTTAAGATTCTTCCAGGTTATTTATAATTATTGAAAATCTTTCAGGTTTTTCAAAGTTATCAAAGTTCTAATTAAAGGTTTCAAGGAATTTAAGTTTCTGCAATTTTTCAACAGGTCCATTAAACGTCATAAAGTACTTGAAAGTACTTTAAATATTTGTTAAGTAAGGTTCTTGAAAATTCTTTACAATATCTGAAGTTCCTTAATGTTATTTAAAGGTTCTTTAACTTAAAGTTTATCAATTTAATTTAAGGTTCAAGATATTTAAGGTTTTTAAAAAAATATTTAGGTTCTTCGAAATGGTCTGAGGTTCTCTAAAGTACATTCAAAGTTCTTTAAGGTTCTTTAAAGTTCTTCACGATCCTTGAGTAGTCTTCAAGAAATTATTTTAAATCTTTAAGGTTCTTCAGTTGTTTTTTTTAAAGGTTCTTTATAATTTTTTGAAACCTGGATAGATCTTCAAAGCTATTTTAGGTTCTTTTAAGTTGTTTGTATTTTAAAGAAAAATTTCTTCAGTTCTTTTAAAATTCTTTAAAATATTTTAAGTTTCTTACTTCTTCAAAAGGTATTCAAGGTTGTTGAAAAGCCTTTGAGAATCTTTGAAGAGCTTTACAGTGACTTCCTGTCCACACGTGTCCTAACCAGACATTATTAGTTCAGCTGTGTGGTGACCGATGGACGCGGTCGTGTTCCAGACAGTTCCGGGCTGTCGGGTCGCGAGTTCGGAGGGTTTGTGGGGGGAACTGAAGCTCCGTGTGATGACCTCTGTGTCTTGCGTACTCAAGTGAGGAAGTTACTGTTGCTTCTGACAGGTTCAAACATTTTAAAAACAGCTTTATTATACAAACTAAAAATGCTAATTGCTTCATTATCAAGGAAAATTAACATTTTGACTGAAGGAAAGACAACATTTTATGTTAGGTTCCTGGTTAGTCAATCATTTTTTGAGACCAAAATATAGCGTTGTGCTCAAGACCACACTATACGAGACCAAGACTTGCCCAAGAACAGAACTAACCAAGACCAAGACAAGACCAAGACCATAAAAATGTATTTTATAAACCATGACAAGGTTGAACAGTTCAAGAGCATTCTCTTCAATCTTAGTATTTTTTAAAACATTAGATAGCCAAAAACAGACCGCAACTCTTTCAAAGCGCCAACATGCAAAAATCTCAAATTTAAATTTATTAAAATGAAATTCTTGCCAAAAAAAACCCATCTTTTTATGTATTTAAAAATTAAATGCGAGTGTAAAGCTAGCTTGTGATGCTAACGGTACAAAGAGTGAAATAGCCAATTTAGTTGATTTGGGAAAAGCTACAGCCAAAATATAATACTGTTAGATAAATCCATTTTAAGGTGGAATTAAAACCTCTTCCCAGACATAATAATCTCAGAAACACATAATTGTATTCATTGGTGTTACTTACAGTTAATGTTAGCTACCTGTGTTTAACACCTGCTAGTAAAACATAAATTGAAGGTATTTGTTGTTCTACCAAGTGCTTCTCCTTCCAAATGATTAACTTGAAGAATATCAGATCAGTGCTGGTCTTGATGGAAAATCCCCTACCCAGCCAGGCCGAGACAAGACCAAGACCTTCAAAATGTGGTCGAGACCAACACTAACAAAATCCAACATTCCCAAACCCCGATAGCACACCAAATTAACCCAATCAGTCAATATTTCTGAAGGGGACAACAGTCAGAAACCAGACTTCCTGACACCAAACAGCTAGTCACAGATGACGAAATGATGGCAGCACACCAAATTAGTCCAAACAATTCATTTTAACATTATTTTTCAAGAAAGAATCAACGTATTTTAGGAGCCAGGCTTCGTGCTACATAGGAATAACTGTGGCCTACTTTGGGGGTAACTGACCCATTGATTTGCCCCCTTTTATGACATCAAACAACCAGTCACATATTAGTAAACGATGGCAGCACACCAAATTATTCTTAAAAAAAAATAAATCAATCAATTTTAAAGATGTTTTTCAACCAAGAGCAAGGAGATGTTGCACAACAATAACAATGGACTACTTTTGGAGGCATTCACTTTCCCCCTTTTCTGACACCAACAACTAATCAGACTAATATTACTAAATAATGTCAATGCTCTAAACAATGCATTGTAACGATATTTTTCAAGAAAGATGACATTTTAGGAGGCAGACTCCCTGCCCTATAAAAATAACCATCCTCCCACCTTCCTGTCAAGGGAAAAACACAGGGGCACGCTATCAAAGAGCGCCATGGATGGAAAAGAAAAGTCAAAGGGTGTCAGCACACTGAAGCCTTCACGCTTCACGCAATCCCTCCAGAGGACGTCTGCTGCTGTCTGGAGAAGATATTCCAAGATGGGAAGCGTGTTTGAATGCTGAGGGGGAAGGATGAACAGTGAATGGCAGCACAAGATAAAGGAAGGAAGAAAGACTCCAAAGACGCAAGGTAGGAGGAAGATAATGGAGGTGCAACATGAAGGAAGTTGTAAAAGAAAACAAGCCAAATCCACAAATAAGAAACAAGTTCTCCTTCAACAAATTCTGGTAGCGCTCATTACAATCTCCCTTAAGCCCATTTCCTTCAAATTCCTTACAAATATGTCAGTGAAAAATATGACAGTCGTTTTATTATGTCCGTGGTCTTTTTAAGCTATATGAACGGAACAGTTAACAAATACAAGTCATATCAAGAGGCATTGTTAAAGGTGTATCAATAGTGTTGCTTGTTTTTTTTTGTTGTTTTTTTTTTTTAGCTTAGAACCAAAACCTGCTCATATGTGAAACTACAATCTCGTTCAACCACCAAATGATTTGAGATGTTCCTATCTCCATTATGCTAAAATGCTAATTGTGTCAAGTTTTTAAAGGCCAACTTGGATTTAAGAATTATCTGCACGGTAATTTTTAAGTATAATTTTTATTTGGGAAACGAGACTTTTTAAAGCACCACGCATCTTGTTGGAATCAAAATTACTCCACTGTAAACAAACAAACAAAAAATTATAAAAACATTGAGTTGTTTGACAGTTACCTACATCGTCACAGATTACAAAAACAAAAATCTATACAGAACAATCAATACGACCAAGAGTTTTGATGTTTTGTCACCATCATATTTCATGGTGACTGCATCTAATGGCTGCAAAGCTCTTCACGTGACTGATGATTTACTGCATCGTGTTGCATAGCCGCCGCTCAGTCGGCTCCGGGTGACCAAGTCGCGCATCATAGTGGGAAATCACAATGCATCACTATGGTCGTAAATCTGTTGTTTTGTGTTTGTGTGGCTATGTGAAACTAGTTCTCTCTTGAACATCCAATGGTCATTGCTGTTATGAGCTCCGTTATGCTAAAATGCTGATTGAATGTGTGGTCTTTTAAAGTCCTTTAAACTGTGGATTTAAATATGTTTAATTTTGGAAAACTGACCTTTTTAACTCACCCAGTATATTATTGCTATGGAATCAAAATCATTTTAAACAAGAAAATGATAACCTACTTGTTCATCTTCAATTAAAGATAAATCAATAGCTTGTGTTATGATGGCTTTTGGGAGTAAACAGGGCTTGAAATAATGCTGGGAGTCTTCTAGTACAACCACCATGTTCCCATTGAACACTCAGAAGACACGGAAAGATTGATGTGAAAAATATCATCAAAGGCATAAAAGGTTTGCGGTTCTTCCGTTTTCTATGCTGAAATGATGGTGAGAGGCATGGAGCTCGCTGCGGGGCAAACGCGATGCGAGGACGGATGAAACGCTGCAGGGGAATATTTTATAGATTAGATAGACTAGACACCACTAGAGCTGGCGGCTGGCGAGGGCTTCTGGAAAAGCCCTCAAAGAGATTTGAAAGGATTGAGTGGGGGGGGGGGGGGCATGTTACGTCATCACGGTTAAGTGATTAAAGCAGGGAAGAAGAGAGAAGGTCAGGGTGCAGACTATGTTGTGGCATCATGTGAAACCAATCCCTGGAGAACACACTGACTTTTTGATGACCAACCAGAGGGATCATAAATAAGACATTAAGGAGATTGAGGGGGCGTGGGGCGGCTTGGCTGGACTTTAGTGTTCCACTTGCGTTGTTAGTTGTGCGACCCCATCGTATTTCATGGTGACGGCATCTAATGGCTGCAAAGATCTTCACGTGACTGATGATTTACTGCATTGTGTTGCATAGCCGCCGCTCAGTCGGCTCCGGGTGACCAAGTCGCGCATCATAGCGGGAAATCACAATGCATCACTACGCTCGTAAATCTGTTGTTGGAACTCACTATCAAATGCTCAGTAATGGCGGGGGTTCGGGAACAAAGACCCACCGTGAATAGTAGACCTCCCCAAAAATGTTTAGAATTTCCTATAATAATTATTTTAACCTTAAATACAGCGGAACTTTGAATTACAAGTTCAATTGGGTCTGTCACCAACCATGTAAATCAATTTGTCCTAAACTCATGAGTTTTTCAAGATCCATCCATCCATCCATTTTCTACCGCTTATCCGAGGTCGGGTCACGGGGGAAGTAGCTTTAGCAGGGACGCCCAGACTTCCCTCTCCCGAGCCACTTCATCCAGCTCTTCCGGGGTGATCCTGAGGCGTTCCCAGGCCAGCCCAAGGACGTAGTCTCTCCAGTGTGTCCTGGGTCGTCCCTGGGGTCTCCACCCGGTGGGACGTGCCCGGAACACCTCACCGGGGAGGCGTCCGGGAGGCATCCAAATCAGATGCCCCAGCCACCTCATCTGGCTCCTCTTGATGTCAAGGAGCAGTGGCTCTACTCTGAGATCCTCCCGGATGACCGAGCTTCTCACCCTATCGCTAAGGGAGAGCCCGTACACCCTGCGGAGGAAACTCATTTCGGCCGCTTCTATCCTGGATCTTGTTCTTTCGGTCACGACCCACAGCTCGTGACCATAGGTGAGGGTAGGAACGTAGATCGATTTGTAAATTGAGAGCTTCGCCTTTCGGCTTAGCTCCTTCTTTACCACAACAGATCGATACAAAGTCCGCATCACTGCAGACGCTGCACCGATCCGCCTGTCAATCTCCCGTTCCATTCTTCCCTCACTTGTGAACAAGACCCCAAGATACTTGAACTCCTCCACTTGGGGCTGGATCTCATCCCGGACCTGGAGAGGGCACGCTACCCTTTTCCGACTGAGGACCCTCAGATTTGGAGGTGCTGATTCTCATCCCAGCCGCTTCACACTCGGCTGCGAACTGCTCCAGTGAGAGTTGGAGGTCACGGCTCGATGAAGCCAACAGAACCACATCATCGGCAAAAAGCAGAGATGCAATACTGAGGCCACCAAACCGGACCCTCTCTACGCCTCGGCTGCATCTAGAAATTCTGTCCATAAAAGTTATGAACAGAATCGGTGACAAAGGGCAGCCTTGACGGAGTCCAACCCTCACCGGAAACGAGTCCGACTTACTGCCGGATATGCGGACCAAACTCTGACTCCGGTCGTACAGGGACCGAACAGCCCGTATCAGGGGGTTCGGTACCCCATACGCCCGAAGCACCCCCCACAGGACACGGTCGAACGCCTTCTTCAAGTCCACAAAACACATGTAAACTGGTTGGGCGAACTCCCATGCACCCTCAAGGACCCTGCCAAGGGTGTAGAGCTGTTCCACGGCCAGGACGAAAGCCACACTGCTCCTCCTGAATCTGAGATTCAACTTCCTGACGGACCCTCCTCTCCAGCACCCCTGAATAGACCTTACCAGGGAGGCTGAGGAGTGTGATCCCCCTGTAGTTGGAACACACCCTCCGGTCCCCCTTCTTAAAATTTCCTCGTAGCCGTCCGAAGCCTTTCTCCATGGCCTCACCGAACTCCTCCCAAGCCCGAGTTTTTGCTTCAGCGACCACCAAAGCTGCATTCTGCTTGGCCAGCCGGTACCCACCAGCTGCCTCAGGAGTCCCACATGCCAAAAAGGCCCGATAGGACTCCTTCTTCAGTTTGACGGCATCCCTCACCGTTGGTGTCCACCAACGGGTTCGGGGATTGCCACCAGGACAGGCACCAACCACCTTACGGCCACAGATCCGGTCGGCCGCCTCAGCAATAGAGGCGCGGCACATGGTCCACTCGGACTCGATGTCCCCCGCCTCCGCCGGAATATGAGCAAAGTTCTGTCGGAGGTGGGAGTTGAAACTCCTTCTGACAGGGGATTCCGGCAGACGTTCCCAGCAGACCCTCACAATACGTTTGGGCCTGCCACGTCGGACCGGCATCTTCCCCCACCATCGGAGCCAACTCACCACCATGTGGTGATCAGTTGACAGCTCCGCCCCTCTCTTTACCCGAGTGTCCAAGACATGCGGCCGCAAGTCCAATGACACAACCACAAAGTCGATCATCGAACTGCGACCTAGGGTGTCCTGGTGCCAAGTGCACGTGTGGACACCCTTATGCTTGAACATGGTGTTGGTTATGGACAATCCGTGATGAGCACAGAAGTCCAATAACAGAACACCGCACAGGTTCTGATTGGGGGGGGGCCGTTCCTCCCAATCACGCCCTTCCAGGTCTGACTGTCATTTCCCACATGAGCATTGAAGTCCCCAAGCAGAACGATGGAGTCCCCAGCGGGAGCGCTCTCCAGCACCCCCTCCAAGGACTCCAAAAAGGGTGGGCACTCTGAACTGCTGTTTGGTGCATAGGGACAAACAACAGTCGCCACCCGTCCCCCCACCCGAAGGGAGGCTACCCTCTCGTCCACCGGGGTGAACCCCAATGTACAGGCGCCGAGCCGGGGAGCCATAAGTATACCCACACCTGCTCGCCGCCTCTCACCGTGGGCAACTCCAGAGTGGAAGAGAGTCCAAATCCTCTCGAGAGGACTGGTACCAGAGCCCAAGCTGTGCGTGGAGGCGAGTCCGACTATATCTAGTCGGAACTTCTCGACCTCACACACCAGCTCGGGCTCTTTCCCTGCCAGAGAGGTGACATTCCACGTCCCTAGAGCCAGCTTCTGTAGCCGGGGATCGGATCGCCAAGGTCCCCGCCTTCGGCCACCGCCCAGCTCGCACTGCACCTGACCCATATGGCCCCTCCCACAGGTGTTGAGCCCATGGGAAGGGGGGGGGGACCCACGTTACCCTTTTGGGCTGTACCCGGCCGGGCCCCAAGGGTGCAGGCCCGGCCACCAGGCGCTCGCCTTCGAGCCCCACCTCCAGGCCTGGCTGCACAGGGGGGCCCCGGTGACCAGCGTCCGGGTAAGGGAAACCTGAATCCATTAAATTGTATTCGTCATAGGGGTTTTTCATAAGATGAAACTACATTTTTTAATCCATCACAAGATTCAAATTAACCTTGCTTGTTGCATTCCTTAACCGAAGAGCATTGATGTCCGTATTATTGAGAGGCTTTTATTTTGAAGGTGGCTTTCGCCGCGAGTTGGCGACTTATTACCGTAATGCCTAGTATTAACAAAATTAGGGGCGGATGGCTTGACTGCTACTTTACGAGTGGAGGCTGGCTTGACCGCAGTTTGTTTCCGCGGAAACTCAGCTTCGTCTTCTTGACTTGGTGAAGCTCGTTGTCCTGCTTTCTCCACTTGCGAACCATGGATTCGTTGATCTTGAATTCTCTAACGGCTGCTCGATTCCCATGTTCCTCCGCGTAACTGATAGCTTGCAGTTTAAACTATGCTTCGTAAGCGTGTCTCTTTGTAGGTGCAATTTTCGGGGGTCCTTAGCCAAACCAATGCACATACCAGAACTATATACCTACTGGGGGCGTGTCTTTAGCATCCTCTGTCACGCGCACCCTTCCCCCTTTACGTCCGTATGCTGTCCTCAGTCACGTCCGCCTTCCTCTATATAAGCAGCGTGTCGGCAGGAAATGCACCCAGTCAGTCAAGCGGAGCGCTCATTAAAGTCACACAACATTTACAGATTTTGGAACTCGGTGCACACATAAGGTGCGCCGCATAATAAGGCGCCCCGTCCATTTTGGAGAAAATTTAAGACTTTTAAGTGCACCTTATGGTCGTGAAAATACAGTACTACTTTACCTATTAGCCAGCATTTTGGTGGCATCTGAAAGCGATACAGAAAGAGCAAAAAAATGCGCCCAGCTTTTCATCAAATGTGTGAGTTTCTCAGCAAACATCTGAGGTTAGGTACCACAGAAAAATATTCCTTGTGTGTTTTTTGGACATACTTTGCAAATAAAGAGAATTCTGATTCTGATGGAGAGAAGAACATAATGCTTTTGAGCACAAGGCATTAGCAACATCATCTCAAATCACTGTATTACTAACACACTATAAGAACACAAAGATAAAACCACATCAGATACTGTTCAAGATGTCATTTTCATGCAAATTGTGACGCCATATGCAAATTACAGGTTTGTTGCATTTTATTTGGGGTAAAAGGGTAGGCAGCTTTTGTCATGCAGTACAAAAACTACTTTTACCCAACCACCCCGTTTGGCATGCCCAAAAAGTTGCATACAAACCAGCATTGGCAAAGGAAACTAAGGACCTATGAGCTAGCCGTACCTTCTTCTGTGAGCGTGCAATCGCTGCGTTGGTCCACGGAGCATGAACAAACATTTAAAAAACATTTAAAACACAGCTCAATGTTTTATTCATTCAGAACCACTAAAAACTTTTTTGGGCGGTAAGTGAGGGGGGGAATTCAGCTCTGGAAGCCAGTTACACTTAGCATGTTGATCATGAGTAGACCCACAATAAAGTCTCAAGGAACCATTACGGGAAAAAAACAGCCTTTTTGAAGCAGCCACTTCAGGCTCATTTTGTCCATTTCCAGAGGTCGAAAGAGGTTCCAAAGACGAACTTGTCCTAGAGATATTGTCCAATTGCTTCCAAACTTCCACTAGTATAATATGGGCAACACTAAATTGCGATTCTTTTTTTGTTTTTGTCATTGTGTCTGGGCGAAGCACGGCAGCAAAGTTTGATGACTCCCTATAAAACATGTAACACTAGGATAAGATCTTTTTTTTTCTTGGAAATTCAACCCCTGAACACATATTCATTTAGCAACATGATGTTTGGTAGGCATGTCTATCATGAGTAGACATGCCTACCAAACATCATCATCATGCAAAAGTCTCTAGAAGCCATGCCCAAAACGACACTGGAAGTCTTGGTTAAAAGCTTTTTCCATCAAGGACAAACTTGACAGTTTTACTTGGCAACGTGAAATCTGTTTGGCACGTGTAGCATAAGTAGACCTACAAAAAAGTCCAAGAACCCATTTTGCAAAACAAACCATAAGTCTTCCATTTTGGCACCAACCCTCATTGTGTCCAAGAGCCCATTCATCACTGCTCGCAGCTTTAATTCTTATTATAACTACACTGACGTGTCATATTAACATCATTGATGACTCTTCCCAAACCAACATCGATCTTGTCAATGTGTTGTGGGTACGTAGCTTAACTATTGATCCCACCATGTAAAATATGGAAGATGAGTTGGGCGGCGGAACATTACGAACTATTGACCTGTGACAGTTTCCCCCCCCCCCCCCCAATTGCCAGCGTGACCACGACCTGTCCCTGGGCTCATTAGTACAAATAACGACAAATCCATACATGTCGTAATTCCTGTGGAAGTCCTCTTTAGATTTGATTGATGCCGCAGCGCCACGACATTAACGGCCAATCAATTCAGGTGATCAATTTAGACCCGCAGTATACACTTGAATGTTTGAATGAACAAGAAGCAGAAGATGGACAAGTGAAAAAGATGGAGGAGACCAAGAAGAACGAGGTTAGGATGAATAAGGAGAACAAAAAGGAAAAGATGGAAAGGGAGAAAGAAAAGATAAAAGATGGAGGGGAAGATGAATTAGTAGCAGGTGAAGGGGATGAAGAATAAAGAAGAAATAGAGGGAGAATGAGAAGATGAAGTTGAGAAGGAGAATTAGAAGATGAAAGAAAATAATAGGGAGAAATTGGAACAGGATTCAAAGAAGGAGAAGATGAAGGAGAAAGAAGAAAGGAGGAGGAAAAAGAATGAGAATATAGAACATGAGAAGAGGGAGAAGATAGAGACAGAAGAAGAAAAATGCAGTTGGGCAAAGGGAGAGTTGAAAGGTCAAATGGGGAAGGTATCCGAGTTAGGCCTAATATCCTGTGCTTATTGTAGAGGAGGACAAAGGAGGAGGCGATGGAAGATGAGGAGCAGAGGGAGATGAATAAGACAAAGAGAATAAAAGGAAGAAGATGGAAAAGGACAAGAATGAGAAAAAAGGATAAAGGGAGAGGAGGAGAATGAGAGGAGAATGAAAATAAGCAGAAGAGGGGCAGAATGAATGAGAACAATGTGATAAAGAATGAGAAGGGGTAGAAGAAGAAAATGGAGAAAAAAGGATATGGGTCATTTTTATAATTTGATCAATAACGGTAAAAGGAAAACAATGTAATTTAGCAAATTAGTTTTATGGCTAAATGTCTTGCATGCTAAAACAGCCACGCTTAAAGTCCTATTTTCAAAAGTTACTGATGAGTTAAAATTTTAGGCATTCATAGTAAAGGCAATCCTTATTGACAGAGCAAATGGTGGTTGCCCATTGAATTACACGTTCTATAACGTTAAAGACAAAAGTGTTCAATGGTAAAGACGGTGCCCTTCAAACTCTGCAGTTACAAGTGTATGAATCGTACCTACCCATTAAACCCATTACACTCGTCTTCACAAAACCGTAATAATGGTAAAGACAGACAATAGTTCCGACACTTTCGCAAATACATACATACTGCAAAAAAAACAAAACAAAAAAACATTTATTTTGCTGTCTGCTATTGTGTGAATACAAAATGGCGGCCTCTTCCTGGCACTTCAGCTCACAGATCCCTCTGGTGTATTGCAACAATATAATGAGGTTCTCTCCGTTGGCATTAACGGTAAAGACAGCTTGAGTGACAAAGAAGGACCGTTTGTATAGGAACCAAAAAAAAAAAAAAAAAAAAAAACCTCACAAAGTTGCATTTGTGTTAGTTTTCATGGAAAAGGTGTATTGTCTTATACTATATTGTTTCAACTTGTTAAACAGCATAAAACTGTAGGCTCACCAGGCAGATTACAAAAACAGGAACAAGGCTGCAGTGGATATAAAAAGTATACACAGCGATGTTCAAATGCCAGGTTTTTGTGATGTAAAAGAATTTTGACCAAGATAAATCATTTTAAAAAGTTTTTTTCACCATTAACGTGACCTACAATTTGTACAACGCCACACAGTTATTCTTTCTAGGAGGTGAAAACAAACAAGTGAAATAATCTTGAATGCGACTGACTTGGACTTGACATTTGAGAAGGAGAATGAGATGGCAAGAAGGATAGGCTAAAGAAGATGGAGGAGAGTAAGAAAATGGAGAAGATGGAGAATGAGAAGAAACGGAGGTGGAAGGTGGCAAGATGATTGGTCTACAACATCTGTATTAGAAACATTTGTCATCACTGCTTCCTGAAGTCTTGTTGAAATCAGACCCTTGGGGGAGGTCAGGTTGAAGGCTGTTGGGGAATGCCCGGAACAACAAGCGGAGCGTGGAGGTGAGTGGAGCGTCCCCCTCGGGACAGATGGCTTACTCACAGGAGCGCACAAATGTCAACTTGATTTCCACAAGATGGCCAAAGTAGCACGTGTGAGGTGTCGACATTGATCCATGTTGACGCGTTTCAGACTTCGGCCTGTCTCGAGACACTAAAGATCATTCAGCAGCCAAAGGATTGACCTTTGAAGCTAATAATTTTTTTTTTTCGGAATACTTTTGGTACCATATGCAAGTACAAAGAACACCTCTTGCGAGTCTTCTGCAAAATCATGCAATACTTCTGCAACATCTCGCAAAAGTTGATTCACACGTGATTCAAAAGTCTGAGATTTTGCTAAAGTCTTACGTAAACTATTTACTCTGTTACATTACACAACACCAATGCTCACTCTCATGACACTTCCGCTAAATCTCGCAAGATTTCTGCTAAATTCAGCAACGCCTTTTCTAAATCCCACCAGACTTAAGATAAATCTCGGCAGACTTGCGCTAGATCTCGCAATATTGCAGCTAAGTCATGCAAGACTTCTGCTAAATCTCAAAACATTCCACTAAATATTTCGCTAACTTAGCAAGACTTATGTAATCACATAAGACAGCTAAATCTCACAAGACTTTAGCCAAATAAATTCTGCGAGACCTTTTCTAAATGATAGAAGACATCCGTTAAATCTCGCAACAGTTTTGCTGAATCTCATTTGACCAACGCCAAATCCCTGAAAGATTTCTGCTAATCTTGCAAAGACTTTAGATAACTCTTCTGAGAACTGCTCTTAAATCCCTCAATACTTCTACTAAATTACTCCTGAAAGACCAACTAGAACAATCCTCCAGCATTTCCTCTAAAGTAGTTGAGACTTCCCCTAAATCTCGTGAAACTTCAGCTATATCTTATGAGACTTCCTCTATTCTGGTATCATGTATCCAGTCACATAGCGAAGCTCGACTTCATGCTTCATTACCTCTGAATGCTTGCGGTCCACAAACAATCAAAGATAAAAGCTGACTTCCACCTAGCGGGTTCAACCGCAGCTATCCAATCACATGACCCGGCTCTCCGGCTTCACCTCCAGGCGGCCATTAGGCTATTGGACAATGAGACTGGTCCAGACGCATTGTGGGGGTTCACGTGGGCTCCATAGTGCCATCACAAAGCGCTAAAGGCTGCTAACCTAACCAAAAAAAAAAGGATTAATAAAGCAAAGCTCGTTGTATGGAGAGCTTTTGCTACCACTAATCATTACCCACCGGATAGGAGCACAAAAGAAAAGATTCAAGAAAGAATGCAAGCCACAACAACGCACAACACGACAAGCGGTGGCCTATCCTCCAACATATGAGCCTTAAGCATATGCCTCCTGTGGCGTGTTTGATCAGAACCAGAACACACGTTCACATTTACGTTCATATGTTGTCACGCCATAAAAAGTAGAGAAAGAACAGGCTGGATTAGAAATAATGTCATTATGGTGACACTGCTGCCTGAAAGGATGGAAAGCAACAGATGCAGAACCACTACTATTAACAAATGTAAACAAGAAGAGGACATGTTTACCGTATTTGGCTACTAGACGTTAAAATCATGTGTGTATGTGTAAATGGACAGACAGATGATTAAACTTTATGTTTTCATAAATGGAAAATGGGAACGGACATGCAGATTTTTATTTGATGGCTGTGAAAGGGCCGGCACGGTGACCGAATGGTTAGCACATCTGCCTCACAGTTCTGGGGACTGGGGTTCAAATCCCGGTCCCGCCTGTGTTGAGTTTGCATGTTCTTCCTGTGCCTGGGTGGGTTTTCTCCGGGCACTCCGGTTTCCTACCACATCCTAAAAACATGCGTGGTAGGGTGATTGAAGACTCTAAATTGCCCGTAGGTGTGAATGTGAGTGTGAATGGGTGTTTGTTTCTATGTGCCCTGCGATTGGCTGGCGACCAGTTCAGGGTGTACCCCGCCTCCCGCCCGATGACAGCTGGGATAGGCTCCAGCAGCCCGCAACCCTAGTGAGGGTACGTGGTAAATATCATGGATGGATGGATGTGAATGGACCCAGAGATGTTAAATTATGGATATACCGGATGAATACACAGCTATCTATGCATGTATGTGAATGGACATGCAGACATTCCCTTTATCTGTGTGAATGAATGGTCAAACATGTTTACATTGTGTGTGTTGCCAGATAGTTACATTACGTATATGTACAGTCCCCTCCAAATGTATTGGAACAGCAAAATCAATTCCTACTGAAGAAATTTTCTAGATGTTAAACAACTCAGGACTGAGCACCTTTTGTTTGAAGCCACCCAATTTTCAAGTGAGCAAAAGTACTGGAACAGACATTATTAAATTAACTTAAAATGAATAACATTTAATATTTGGCATCATAACCCTTACTTCCAATAACTGCAGCAAGCCTGCGACCCATTGACTTCACCAGACTGTTGCATTGTTAGTTTTAAATGTTTTCCAAGCCTTTACTGCAGCCTCTTTCACTTGTTTGTTTCTGGGGGTTTCTCCCTTCAGTCTCATCTTCAGGAGGTAAAATGCATGCTCTTTTTCAGTGATTTCCAACCTTTATTTTGCCAAGGCACATATTTTACAATTGAAAAATCTCACGTCACACCAACAAACAAAAAATGTCAAAATGTAGATATGTTAATTACTGTATGCACTTCCTGCTCTCTAATAGAAGAGCATTTGTTTGTTCTGTCACTATGTCTCACAGGCATAAATAGATGTACAAATATACATTATTTCTTGTAAATAAATAATTTTTGGAGCAATTAAGTAAACCTGAAAAGCGCTCACAGCACACTAACATACCGCAACACACTGGTTGAAAATCACTACTCTATTGGGTTAAGGTCCGGTGATTGACTTGGCCAGTCTAATACCTTCCGCTTTCCCCCCTGATGATGAAGTGTTGGCAGTATTGTTTTGGGTCATTGTCTTGTTGCATGATGAAAGGCCAATACAGATCAAGCCGATCAGATTGGTCTAAAGTCTAAACACAATCCACTGTTTGAAGAAGACTTTGAGAGAAGAAATATACAGGCCATACTGCAAGATGCAAACCACGCATCAGCAAAAACAATCGGAAGGCCAGATTGGATTCTGCAAAGTAGTACAGAGATAAACCAAAAAAGTTTTCAGGACTGAAATTAAGATTAACCTTTACCAAAGTGATGGAAAGGCCAAAGTGTGGAGAAAAAAAGGCCAAAGTGTGGAGAAAGAAAGGATCTGCTTATGATCCAAAACAGAAAAGCTCATCAGTGAAGCATGGTGGCGGTAATGTCATGGCTTGGGCTTGCAAGGCTGCTTCTGGAACAGGCTCACTAGTCTTTATTGATGATGTAACTCATGATGGTAGGATCAGAATGAATTCTGAAGTCTACAAAACCATTTTTTTCTGGCAATTTACAGAAAAATGCATCCAAAATAATCAGGAAAAGCTTCATCATCCAACAAGACAATGACCCAAAACACACTGCCAACACAATAAAGGACTTAATCAGGTGGAAAACGTTGAAGGTCTTAGACTGCCCAAGTCAATCACCGGACCTTAACCCAATAGAGCATGCATTTTACCTCCTTAAGAGGAGACTGAAGGGAGAAACGCCCAGAAACAAACAAACAACTGAAAGAGGCTGCAGTAAAGGCCTGGAAAAGCATTTCGATGAAGAATGCAACAGTCTGGTGAAGTCAATGTCGCAGGCTTGATGCAGCTATAGCAAAGAAGGGTTATGCCAACAAATATTAAATGTTATTCACTTTACGTTAATTTAATAACGTCTGTTCCAGTACTTTTGCTCACTTGAAAAGTGGGTGGCTTCAAACAAAAGGTTCTCTGTCCTGAGTTGTTTAACACATCGAGATGTAAATACCATAAAATAAAAGATGGAATTCTGAACTTTTGTCTCATATTCATCTTTTGATCTGAAAACGCAAATGATTTCAGTATACAACAAAAACAAAGGAATTTACCTAGCTGTTCCAATACCTTTGGAGGGGGCTGTACATGTGAGAGAACAGGCAGATATTTACATTTTACATGTATGTAAATAGACAAACATGTTTACGTTATGTATGTGAACTTGCAGACAGATGTTTACTGTGTGTGTGAACAGACAGATATGTGTATATAAAATATACACGTGTTTACATTGTGTTCGGTAGGGACAAAACTATTTAGATTGTGTGTATACATTCTGTACGTGAATAATAATAAATATTTGGGTTTATGCGAAAGGACTGACAGATGTTCATATTGAATGAATGCCATTAATTAAAAAATAAAAATCATCACACCCTGGTAATAAAAAACTATTTTATATGCTCTTAAATATAATAAGAGCGCACACTGACATGAAATATGGGTCAGCACCCTTTTTGGAGCACACTGATGTCACACTAAAAAGACCACTCGGCCCCACCCCACCCCCAATCCCGTCCTCCCCCGCTGTGCCAGAGCAAAATCCACACGCCGCCACCATTAGCAGCGCCGCCCTGACGCGTGACATATTGTCAGCGCTTGTCCGACTGCAGATAAAAAAATAAAATAAAATAAAAAAAAAATAATAAAATAAAAAATTTAAATTATAAAATAACCTCTACTTCCTGCTGCGCTATTAGCACCGTGGTGCATATTAAACACCGAAAGTGTATTCCACGCTGACATTAATGGCCGGCTAAAAGTATTCTCACAGTGTTTTGTCTGGATGGAAAAAGTATAAGAAAATCTGGTGAGGCAGTACAACTCGTGACTGAAATTGACGGAAACACGAGTAGTTTGAAGGAAAGCGAAAATAATTAAACATTGTCCATGATTTCACGCTGTGATGCATTCAATGATACATTAATAGCGCAATGTCAACTGCAATATCGAAAGGAATTATTACATACGAATCATTAAGATCAGTTTAGTTTTGGATAAATGTTTATACTTTGCGAGCACAAAGGTTGAGTTTTAGACAACAAATGTTTAGTTTTGGCTGAAATGGGTTTGGTTTTACATCGCAAATGTTTAGCTTTAGATCTTTGGTTAAGTTTTAGACCACTAAGGTTTATTTTCAGACCACATCGGTTCATAGTTTTATACCACAAATGTTGCGGTTTAAATCACATAGGTCACGTTTCGGACCTCAAATGTTTGGTTTTCAACCATACAGGTGTGGTTTTCGATCACAAATAAAGTTTTAGACCACAAAGGTTTAGATTTAGACGAGTATTGGACCATAAATGTGTAATTTTTAGATGAAGTGGTTAAGGGCTGCCTAAATTGAATTGATGATGATAAAGGTTTAGTTTTCGATCACCAATGTTTGGTTTAAGATGAGGTGAGCGATATATATCGCCTACGACATTATTGTAAACGGTGCTTTAACTATGCACTTTTACAATATTGAGTATTCATAAGGTCTCGAAAGGGAAACTGAACGGGTGCATGGACGGTAAAGGAGAAGAGAAAGGAGGACGTGCATGAAAGTCCTTATTCGCCGAATCAGCCGACGTGGTTCAATCACATGACTCTGTGGCAAAAACAAAACACAGCCTCACGTGGAGGAAATATGCAGGAACCTGCTGTTTTAGTGGATGATTTAATAGCAAGACGAGGGTCCCCATCCGGAGCCTGCAAATTGTTTGAGTTTGACAAGACTGACATCTGTCAAAATAACGTATCTCAGATGTGCCAAAAAACGGTCGCCTTGAAGAGCAGTTCAACAATACTTCTGTCCCACCATTTGCAAACAAACCATAAGGATGAGTATGAGGAATACATAAAACATAGCGACTCCACGAGCACAACTACCGATAAGGAAAAGATAAGTGAATTGCACAAAACACACTCAGAAAACATTCACAGAGTCATTTAGCAAACACGTACTATGTGACAAAGAAAGTAAACATTTGCAAGGCATCACAAGCGCCATCAACTACATTTCTTTCTGCAAAGTTCGAGCCACATTTGTATGCCAGTGTGTTCTATAGTGACAAACTTTGTCTTTTTGGTTTATAATGATTTATTAGGTGTACAACCCCAATTCCAATTAAGTTGGGACATTGTGTTAAACATAAATAACAGAATACAATGATTTGCAAATCATGTTCAACCTATATTTAATTGAATACACTACAAAGACAAGCTATTTAATGTTCAAACTGATAAACTTGATTGTTTTTAGCAAATAATAATTAACTTGGACTTTTATGGCTGCAACACGTTCTAAAAAAGATTGGACAGGTGGCAAAAAAGACTGAGAAAGTTGAGGAATGCTCATCAAACACCTGTTTGGAACATCCCACAGGTGAACAGGCTACCCACAGGAACAACTGGGTGCCATGATTGGGTAGAAAAGGAGCTTCCCTGAATTGCTCAGTCATTCACAAGCAAAGATGGGGCGAGGTTCACCTCTTTGTTATTTGTTATTGTTAATTATATATTACTCGTGCACTCACTGTAGTAGTCTCGCCACGCTGCACTATTTGCATATCTGTTGTTGACCAATACTGGCCACTCATGCCAGAGTAGCATGTGCTCCATTTGCACACTGATTGAGGAGTATCTGCAACATTTGCACAATCAACATTGTCCCAGATTATAGTCAAACAGTTTAAGGACAATGTTCCCTAACATACAATTGCATGGAATTTAGGGATTTCATCATCCACGGTCCATATCATCAAAAGGTTCAGCGAATCTGGAGAAATCACTGCATGTAAGCGGTGAGGCCGAAAACCAACATTGAATGTTCGTTACCTTCGATCCCTCAGGCGGCACTGCATCAAAAACTGACATCATTATGTAAAGGATATCACCACATGGGCTCAGGAACACTTCAGTAAACTAATGTCAGTAAATAAAGTTTGGCACTACATCCGCAAGTGCAACTTCAAACTATGCAAAGCAAAAGCCATTTATCAACAACACCCAGAAACGCCGTCGGCTTCTCTGGGCCCGAGCTCATCGAAGATGGACTGATGCAAAGTGGAAAAGTGTTCTGTGGTCCGACAAGTCCACATTTCAAATTATTTTTGGAAATTGTGGACGTCGTGTCCTCCGGGCCAAAGAGGAAAAGAACCATCCGGACTGTTATGACCGCAAAGTTCAAAAGCCAGCATCTGTGATGGTATGGGGCTTTGTTAGTGCCAATGGCATGGATAACTTACACATCTGTGAAGGCACCATTAATGCTGAAAGGTACATACAGGTTTTGGAGAGCTTGGAGAGCAAAGCTTCAACAATTAGTGTCCTCAAGTTTCCAAAGGTTTATTGAATGTTGTTAAAAGAAAAGGTGATGTCACACAGTAACATGTTGTAACATGACCCTGTCCTAGCTTTTTTGGAATGTGTTGCAGCCATAAAATTCTAAGTTAATGATTATTTGCTCAAAACAATCAAGTTTATCAGTTTGAACATGAAATATCTAGTCTTTGTACTGTATTAAATTAAATATAAGTTGAACATGATTTGCAAATCATTGTATTCTGTTTTTATTTATGTTTAACAAATTTATTGGAATCGGGGTTGTACATTTGTAAATTACTATCGTGCAAACCCGATTTAGCATATTCTCGACATAACGGAGTTGTTCATTTTTAAATATTGCCATAGAACATGATTGTGCAATGTTTTGCAGAAGATGCACTTTAAAAAATAAACAAGAGCTGTTGTTGTGAAATAATCTATCAATAAATGTCCTGGAAAGCAAGTACACAGCATTTTTAAGGATATTATGTAAAATTATCGTTGGTGTAATAAAACAATTATCGAGATACATTTGCCCATCCCTAGTTTTAGATCACAAAGGTTAGTTTCAGAGTTTTGAGGACCTCATAGGTTTATACTTTTAGACCTCACGGGATTACTTTTAGGACCACATTGGTTTAGTCGCTGACCACAAAGGATTATTGTTAGTCAAATTAAACTAGATAATCTTTGAGAGATACTGTGAATGGGATTATTAAAGAAAAGGGATTATAGCATTGTAATCTGGAATTGGCACATTCATTCAATGACATCATAAATGACTCCTGAGTTTAACTGCCCATTAAATGAATCATCTAAACCATCATCATCTGTTTTTATCCCAAGGGGATGACAACAAGTGATATATTTTGTGCCTCCGTCCCGTCTAATTGGAACCGATGATAATGCTGTCATATAACACAAAGCAATGTGGGGAAAAAGACATCACCTGTCAGAGATCTCCTCATCCACCATCCAGACCTCTTAAGCCTACTGAGGCATCAACTCCCACGTCCATTAAAGTTTTTTTCTGTGGGCATGGAACTCTCAGCTGAGGAGTTTTTGGCTCGCGTCCAGAAGATGTACGATGGTTACAACAGCTGCCGGGCCCCTTCAACACTACTTCTCTCACGTGTTCTAGAAAGCATGAATGCAACGTAGCAAAAGTACTTTTTGAAAACAAGAGGTGAAATGGTAAATGATTGTTAAATGACTTGAAATAAACACGTGACTAAAGTGTAAAAACAAAGTGGACAGAAGCCAAATTTAGGACTTCAAGTGCTTTTTAAGGCATCTTAGATTAAAATTAAGACCTCTCGTTCATTAAATTAAATGTGACCATTAGAAGACGTGCAAAATATTCCACTTTAAGATTGTGAAATTTAGAGTTAGCCTTTTTGAAGGCCACTTCAAAAGTTAACAACTTACATTCGTTAAATATGACAAGGAGGAGTGTGCTATATAGACTCAATATTAGATTGCAATCTTTTTAACATAAGAAATTTTACAACAGTATTTAAGATGTCAGACAAAATATTATATACAGGAAGTCCTCGAGTTACGACACACTCGACGTTTCGACTTTACGACGCCCGTGCACCATAGTGTTTCTGCGTAGCTAGTGCCTAGTGCTTGTCTGTGTTTGTGCGCCGGGAGTATCTTTGCCTTTTTCTCCCTCCTTTTTTCACACTCTCAGATAATGGTAAGTACAGCATCTTATTTTTTTTAATTTTAGTTTCTTTATACGAAGTGTTAACCTTTCCTGCTACGGTCACCTGACCGTGGTCGGGAGACGCAGGGGTTAACTCCCTTCTCTCGTTGCACAGCTGAGCTGGGTGGCGGCAACGATAAAGGCACGAAGCACCGATTTGCTGCTCGTCACTACACTTGCTACTGTACACACTCGCACCGGCGCGCACTCCTTCCTCCTTCAGTCCCGCCGGACGACGCCTGCGCAGTCCCGTCTCACTCACACATCGACGCACACGGCCACACACACTGACCTTGCTGTCACAATCACGTGGGACAATACCCGTAACAGAAGTATTTCGCCGTAAATTTCGACTTTTACGGTGAAATCCGACTTACGCGGAAATTCGTGTTACATCGTCAGCGTAGGAACGGAACTCGTTCGTAAATCGAGGACTTCCTGTATAACATTATTAACACATTTTAAGAACTTTTGCTGTTTTTTAAAATAAAATTGATTATCGAATGATTGCTGGCCAAACGAAGTCAAAATAAAGAACTTTTATGGCCATCATCAAATTTAAGATCGCTTATTCACAAATATGACCACTAAGAGTGGGCGACAAGGGCTCAATTATATATCACATGATACAAATTATTATTATTTTTTACAATATTATTTTTGAAATACAACTGTGGACCAAATCATTGCTGGTTTAAGGAAGCAAAATTTAAGACCCCCTATGGCAACCTCTACATAATTTAAGACCTCACATTTACTAAATATCAGTCAGACGTCTGTGATGTTGGCTCAAAATTATGTATCGCAATATCCATCCATTCATCTTCTGAGCCGCTTATCCTCACAAGGGTCGCGGGAGTGCTGAAGCCTATCGCAGCTATCATCGGGCAGGAGCCGGGGTACACCCTGAACTGGTTTGGTTGCCAGCCAATCACAGTGTATTGCAATATATTAAGAAATGTTGCACGAATATTTTTTAATAATTTGTCCAACCGAATTATTATTGGTGGTTCCACCCAATCAGATCTCCATGATGCTAAAACATTGGCTTTAAGGATTTTAACATTAAAAAAAATCTAAATCTAATTTCAACAATTTTATGATCCCCTTTATCCAAATCACGACCTTACATTCACAAAACAATTATTTATATTTTTGATGTACAACAGAACGATTGTTGCAAACAATTACTGGAGAACAAATGTGTCCTTGGGTGGTCAGTTATAGCTGGCTAATGTAGATGATTTGGGGTCGCCATAGCAACCAGAACAAAACTATTACAAGATGATGGCGCATTGGTAGAAACTAATACAATTGTGGTTTCACATGACTCTTGGATCATTTACGGTATGAGAGCATTTCATTGTGGGTAGAGCACAGCCTGAAGCAGTCGGTGAAGAACAAACGCAATGAGATCAAGCGAACTGAGCTACGAAAGCACCTAAAAGCAAAGTGAAAAAAGAAAACCAGAGGTGTGCAAATCCTTCCTTGAGTTCTTGCTGAGGTGGCTACTTTTCCACGAAAGTTTAGAGTAGTGAAGACACCTCACACGCCGGAGGCGGCGGCAGCCCATCAACATTCACGTTGGCGTCATCAGCTTTTTTCATACGGGAGCGACGCCGACCCCTCCAGCTGTCAGACGTTCTGTTCCCGCTACGCCTGCTTAGTTCGCACATGACGAAGCCAACACGAAAGACGATCTGCGTTCCTCTCAGGTGTTGAGTGGTCGCTAAGTACAACTTGATTACTTTGGCACAAACACACAAACCAAACTTTTCCTTCCGGAGTACTTCACTTGATGTACTTGATGAGTCCTCAGGAAATGAGAGCACAAAGTGTGGAAAAGGATGGGTTTCACCAAAACATTGCATGGACTACATGCAGCATCACCTCAGATTTGGAAAAACCACGTGGATTCTTCTCAGGTGTCAAGAATTTTTGTTTTTTTGTAGACCAAAGACACCCTCCTAATTATCGTGGCAACTAAATCGTCTTTTTGAGTGTTGAGATGGACCAAATACAGTGCCGTGAAAAAGCAATGACCCCCTTCTCCAATTCTTATATTTTTGCATAGTTTCCCCAATCTCATGTTTAATATCATCAAACAAAAGTAAATATCTGACAAATATAACCCAAGTGAGCTTAATATGCTGTTTTTAAATTATTTCATTTATCAAGGACAAAACACTATTGAAAGTTACCTGGCCCTGTGTGAAAAAGTAATAGCCCCCCCCCCCCCCCCTTGTTAAGTCATTAATTAATTGTGGCTAATCACACTTTTTCACTGATCACACCCAAGCCCGCTTACCTCCAGACCTTTTCAATCAAGAAATCACTTAAACAGAATCTGTCCGGACAAAATCAAGTCGGAAAAAAGAACTAAAAAAAAAAAAAAAAAAAAAAAACTTGCAAAATGACACAATCCAAACAAATTCCATAACAGTTGAGAAATGAAGTGAATGACATTTATTAGTCTGGAAAGGGCTACAAAAGCCATTTCTAAAACTTTAGGATTCCAGCGAACTATAGGGAGAACCATTATCCTCACATGGAGAAAACATGGAACAGTGGTGAACCTTCCCAGGAGCGGCCGGCCTACAAAGATGACCCCAAGAGGACAGCAATGACTCATCCAGGAGGCCACAAAGGAGCTCAGGACAACTTCTAAAAAAACTGCAGTCCTCCCTTGCCTCAGTTATGGTCAGTGCTCATGACACAACAATAAGGAAGAGACTGGGCAAAAATGGCATACATGCCAGAGTTCCAAGGCTAATAAAACCACAGCTGACCAAACATGGTGGTTGTAGTGTGATGGTCTTGGGCTGCTTTGTTCCTTCAGGACCTGGACATCTTGCTGTGATTGATGGAACCATGAATTCTGCTTTTAAACAGAAAATCCTGAAGGAGAATACTCAACCATCAGTTTGTGTACTTGGGTCCTGCAGCAGGATAACGACCCAAAACACACCAGAAAGTCAAATTCTGAATGGCTTAAAATAAATAAATAAATAAAATAAAGGTTTGAAGTGGCTTAGTCAAAGTCCAGACTCTGATCTGATTGAAATGCAGTGGCATGACCTTAAAGGTCAGAGGACAAAGAGTTTAAAATTTTTCTTGATAACTCAGGAACCCCTTTATAAACCACCTCTGCCATTTCGAAGTGATTATATAGCAGATATACAACAGTTAAATCGCTAAATATGATGCAGAATGCGCCTTCTGCTTTTTGCATCCATGTTCAGACCCTCCATTTCTGCTGAATTCAAACAAATCTGCAAGGAAGAGTGGGGCAAAATATCTCCACAGAGATATGAAAGACTGATTGTCAGTTATAGAAAACGTTTGATTTCAGTTGTTGCTGCTGAGGATGGCCCAACCAGTTAATAGGTTTAGGGGGCCATTAATTTTTCACACAGGGCCAGCTAACTTTGAATAGTTTTTTTTCCTTAATAAATGAAATCACCATTTAAAAACAGCATTTTAAGTTCACTTGGGTCATATTTGTCTGATATTTACATTTGTTTGATGATCTTAAACAAAGTGGGGAAACTATGAAAAAATATATGAATTTGAGAAGGGGAGCAACTCTTTCTCACGGTAATGTACAGCTTCAAAGCAAATCTTAGCCAGCACGAAGTGTAGAACAGGATTCGTTTCATCACACAAGGGCCTCAAAAGAAATTACAGTAAACCCCCGCTATATCGCGGTTCACGCTTTGGGGTCCCACTATTTCGCGTTTTAAAAAAAATAAAAAATTATTGTGCAATACCTTTTTTCACCCCCCTTTTTAACCAGTTAAGGCAATTGATAGTACAGGTAGTCTCTCTCTCTGGGACGCAACCACCTTATTTTTTTGTAATGTATGCATTAAGTTTGATATTTTCGCCATTTTTTTTATCAATTGCTCTTGCTCTCTCTCTCTCTCTCTCTCTCTCAATATATATTGTGTTTAAATATGTATATTGTTATAAAAGTGTGTTTGAAGACCCTAAAAACAATTTCAAGTAAAAATAAATACAAAATAAATCATATTTCTAAAGATATTTCTATATCGCAAATTTTCACTTATCACGGCGGGGCGTCTAGAAGGTAACCCTCACGGTAGAAGGGGGTTTACTGTGTACAATTTCACTCAATTGGTCCGCAAATATTTATTTACTCAGTATGCAGCTACCTTTGTGGCTGACCACCTCCTTCTGCACTGAAACATTACACTAATCCATTTATTACAAAACAGGCTTACTCAAATGCATCTAACCTAACGATTTTCATTAATTATTCTCTAAAAACATCCAGACTTTCAATCTTGAAGCAACATAATGCCGCATGGCTCCTGCAGTGTGAGGGGGACGGATTTTTACAACACTTGTCAGACAGTGTTCAAGAGAATTAATAGATTTGTTCTCAAGCTAATTTTAACATTTTAAATTGGTTAAAAAAAAAGTGTCCTTGTTTACACTAAGAAATCATGTAAATATGCAAACATCCCAGAAAATGTCTTATCAGGCTGCGAAAAAGGCGGGCAAGGTAAAGCAAGGCAAGACTGCCTGTTTGTTTGCAGGCATCGTCGTCTTTTTATTTTATTCCCCCGGCAGAGATGAAGCGTAATGGAGGCCGTTCAATAAAGAGCTGGGAATCAAATCACTGCAAATCCCCAGGAGCTTTTCCCTCGGGGTTCTGAGTGGAGAATGAAAAAAATAAAAAAACGGTGGTCAATTCTCATGATCACTCAAGCACGAGTGAGAAGCGCTTTTGTTGTTTTGTTGCAAATAAAGCTATAAAACAATAACTTAGCTGCTGTAAGTTCAGCACTTGAACAAAAAAAGAGGATTGCATTCCTCTTTTACTCTGCGGGATTAGGACGCCGTGCCAGATGTCGATCATCCTCTCAACATTCTTCTCGGGAAAACATTCGTACTGAGCTTTGCATAATGTTTTGCTTGGCGGGATGAAGATGAGAGAGAAAGAAAAGTTGAATAGCCAGGGAAGGTTTCCCAAACATGTTCTACACCAGCATCGGCTAAAGGGTGGGACCAAATACCGGCACGGAAAAGGAGCCTAGCTTGCATTTTAAGGAGATTTCCGTTATTTTCAGAGAGTGAGAAAATATTAGCATCTGGCATTAGTGTGTCTGAGTGACATGGACAATTTAGAGGATTTGGGCCAACAAAGACTGTTGGTTATTCTCATTTTTATTGGTTTTATTTTACCATTTGAATAACAACTTCTTACTGTACTACGGCTGATATTTAGTATTGTCAATAAAATAATTATAATTGTGTTTACCCATTTTATTTTTCTCTGACTTTCCCAAATAGTCAATGCAGATGACAGTTTGTCATTTTCAAGTCATCAACCATTAAGAGTATAATTCAAATGCCGTTGAACAAACCCCCTACGATGCTAGATTTTTTCCCCCTCAATTAAAAACAATGCAATGTTCCAAATTAATATGAACAAGAGTTTCAAAATATTTTAAAGAACTGAAAATATATATTTTTTTTTATTTGATTTCTTAATTTCTTTATTTAATTTCATTAGGAGGTCATATTTACTTAAATTAAAAGCAATTTCAATCAAAAACATCTTGACAGGTCAAGTTAAATTTTAACATAGGACCCCTAATTTAATAGCTCCTCCACAATTCTTAAATCCATTGAACTTGTGAGTTTTTGGAGATTTTCTGCTTGAATTTCTTTGCAGGATGTCAGAATAGCCTCCAAGAGCTGCTGTTTGGATGTTAACTGCCTCCCACCCTCATATCTTTGCTTGAGGATGCTCCAAAGGTTCTCAACAGGGTTGAGGTCAGGGAAGGATGGGGGCTACACCATGAGTTTCTTTCCTTTAATGCCCAAAGCAGCCAATTATGCAGAGGCATTCCTTGCAGCATGAGTTTGTTCACTGATGAGCGCTGTGTAACCCTGGATGGTCCAGATGGATGGAGTAAGTGATGGCCACCATGTCCCAACAAGTCCACGATGTCAGCAAGCTGGTGGCGGAGTCGTGTTTGGGGCGAGCGAGAGAGCTGGTCGGCCCCTTTAGTGTTCAAATGACTTCTTAAAAAGTATGTGGAATTTCTGACTGACTACTTTCTTCCATGGTACAAAAAGAAGAACCATGCTTTTCGTAACAAAATCATCTTCATACATGACAATGCACACACTTATGCTGCAAGGAATACCTCTGCATCATTGGCTGCTATTAGCATAAAATGAGAAAAATCAGTTATGTTATGCTGACTGTCATTTGCATCAAAAACTTAAGAATATCTGGGAAAATATTTGCATCATAATTTGGACAGCAGTGTAGATGCCACATTATTTGACCCATTTTTTTCAAATTTTGTTCTGTTTGTGTGTTGAGTTTTATCACTTGACAACTATTCTATACGTTGTCTAATCAACTATTTGCGGAATGCCGCATCGCTGTGTGACTGGTGGGGCTAATGGCGTATTTGCTCGTATCAACACAATCTGGGCCTGTCCCCCCTCGCCCCAAACCAGCAAACTTCCCAACATTTTTCTTCGGCCCTCGACAAACAAACACTCTCGACTCGTTCCTGGAAAAGGTGAAGACTTTGACGTCAGCGTGACGGCGTCAACTCAAAAGCGTCAAACAATTAAAACCTTCCTGATCTTTGGAAAAAAAAACAATCCCACAGTCATTCCCATGAAACATAACACTGTGTAAGTTGTACTTGTCACGGTTATGCCATTGGACCCCCAACATAACAAACACAACCCTCGCCCCGTACCGTACTCACTTCCTGTCCTCCAAGGGGGCGCACAGGATATCCACTTTGTTTCTCTATCTTGGGAGGGGAGGTATTTATTTTAGGATTGTAGTGGTGGGAATGGACACAGTTCACAGTACTGTATCCTTGTGGAGTGGGGAACGACACTTATTGTGTCATCACCATGGCAACAACAAAAGAGGAACACCTTAGCCTCTTTCATGCTGCCCATCAACCAGATTTTATCAGTCTGGCTGTTCTATGTGAAAGCTACACGCATGTAATAGTGTGACAAATAACACCCTGAAGCAATCTGAGGCCACATTATTCAAAGCAGTGTTGCATACTATTTGAAGCCACATGTAATATTTTGGGATTTTTTTTTTAGGCCATGCTGCATATTATTTTAATGCATTTTAACATTCGATCCTATGTTGCACTTTATGATGTCACATTTGAAGCCATGGTGCAAATTATTTGATGCTTTGTACACAGGTATGTGCCACAAAATTAGAATAGAGGGAAAGCCCATTTATTTCAATAATTTTTCAAAAAGTGAAACTTGTATATTAGTTCACCACACAGAAAGTGAAATATTTCAAGCCTTTCTTTTAATTTTGATTATGGCAGAAAGACAAAAAAATAAACAAATCCAGTATTTCACAATATTTGAATATTATGACAAAGTTCAACATTTTAGGCTCCCTGTGTCCCAATCTTGTCAGCTAATTCACGCAAAACACCTGCAGAGGTTTTCCTCAGCCATTAAATGATCTCAGTCTGGCTAAGTAGGCTTCAGAATCATGGGGAAGACTGCTGACTTGAAGGTTGTGCAGAAAACCATCATTGAGGAGAAAAGGTCTCAAAAAGAAATTGCAAAAGAAGCTGGATGCTCACAGAGCACTGTATCAAAGTACATTCACAGAGTGTTAAGAGGAAGGGGACAATGTGCACAAGTGACAGGGATGACCGCAGCCTTGAGAGGATTGTCAAGCAACGGCGATTCAGAAATCTGGGGGAGCTGGACTGAGGCTGGTGTCAGTGCATCAAGAACCACCACATACAGACATCTGCATGACATGGGCTACAGCTGTACAATTCCATGTGTCAAGCCACTTCTGAACCAAAAAACGAAAAAGTACTTGTCTGTTGCTCAGTGGTCCCAAGTCCTCTTTTCAAATGAAAGTAAATTTTGCATTTGATTTGGAAATCAACGTCCTAGAGTCTGGAGGAAAACTGGAGAAGCACAAAAGTCAAGCTTCTTAAAGTCCAGTGTAAATGAATCCACAGTCAGTAACGGTTTGGGGAGTCATGTCATTTGCTGGTGTGGGTCCATTGTCTTTTATCAAGTCCACAGTCAACGCAGTTATCTACCAGGACATTTTCGAGCACTTCATGCTTCCGACAAGCTTTTTGGAGACAACGATTTTATTTTCCAGCAGGATTTGGCACCTGCCCACAAAGCCAAAACTACCAATACCTGGTTTAATAGCCATGGAATAACAGTACTTGATTGGCCAGCAAACTCACCTGATTTGAACCCCATTAAAGATTTATGGCATATTGTCAAGAGGAAGATGAAGGAACAGAAACCCCGAAATGCAGACTATCTCAAGGCAATTTGTGCTAAAATAACACCTGAACTGTACCAAAGGTTGAGCACCACCATGCCACGCCGCCTTGATGGTGTAATTAATCCAAAAGGAAGCCCAACAAAGTACTGAGGGCATATTACTTTAATACACTTTTAAGAAGGCCAACATTTCTGTGTTTAAGATCCTTTTTTTGTTGGTCACATAAAATATAAAAATTTTGGGAAATACTGGATTAGTTTATTTTTTGTCTTTCTACCATAATCATCAAAATTGAAAAATAAAGGCTTGAAATATTTCACTTTGTGTGTGGTGAACCAATATACAAGTTTGACTTTTTGAAACAAATTATTGAAATAAATGGACTTTCCCTCGATATTGAAATTTTTTGGCACACACCTGTTTGAAGTGATGCACATTATTTGATACCACCTTATTTATTTATATTTCATTTTTTACATTTGAAGCGAGTTAAAACTAACTATCCAAATGTCTTATGCCTGCTGCAGAAGCAGAGGAATAAATGTTACGTCTCTCATGCATCAATGTTGCTTACATTCTGTATGAAACAGCAGCCGAGTCAGAGTACAGAACTATGAAGTGAAAATATGACAGCCAGTCAGTAAGCGAGAGAGCGAATAAAGTAAAAAAAGGTCAGACGTTGAAAAGGTTTCATTCCGTGGAGACGGCTGCATTGTGTGCTGACATTTAGCAGCCATCTTGTTATTACTTTCTAGAGCAGGTGTGATGGCCAAAGCTGTTGTTTGTGCCTCGGGCCCACGAGAATGAGCCCACTAAGACCTTTTACACAAATACCAAGATGAATTGGAGGAAAGGTTGCTGACTGGCTATTCCGTCACACACAAAAAAAATGGCCGTGAGTGGACGTAACTGACTCAAAATGGTGGTCACCGGACCTTACGGTTAATAAATATAACAGACACAAAAAGGTAGACGTAGCTGTACAGTATAACGGGAAAGTATTCAGTGCTTCACTTTTTGCACATTTCCTTATCAACTCAAGTTTATTTATATAGACTTTAATCCCAAAGGTCTCAAATGGTTTATGTATTAGGTTATGTTACAGCCTTGTTCCAAAACTGATCAAATTCATTTTAACACCCCATAATGACAATAACATGTTTTCAAATATTTAAAAAATGTATTAAAAATAAAATAAATAAATAAATAAAAATCACATGTACTGTGTTGGGACTGAGCCCTGCCACGTATAGCCAAAATCAACGAGCAATTGATGGCTATGTACATGCAAATGCAGCAAAGACTTCCACTTCTTCCACTAACAACCCAGGCTGAACTTGCCTCCTCCCCCACATGCAAAGCTAGTCTCTCAGTCGAGATATCTCACTTGAACATACTTCCTTGACACGATGTATTACTATCCTACTGGACAGGGATTTGGCGCCATCTTGTGGCAATTCAGAAAGAGGGGGGGGGGGGGGAGCAAATAGGTAAGTTTTTCCTCAAATAGTTGGTGATAGCAACAAATGAAAACAAATGTGAATCTGTGAATTTGAGAATAATACATTGTATTGATGTGATTTTTGTTAACATTTTTTAACAGTGGAACATTTTTCCAAATTGTTTTTTCACATTGTCATCATGAGGTGTTTTATGTAGAATTTTTCGGGGGGGGTAATAATTTCATTCCATTTTGGAAAATGTGGTAAAAAGCAAGTGCTGTGAATATTCCCATTCAATTCAGTTAAATTTTATTTGTCACATGATCAATTATACAGGTATAACCAGTGGTAAAATGTTTAGGTACCTTTTCCAGCGGAGAAACCATTATAACATTACCCACATGAAACAATATCCACATACGTCACCAAAATAAGTCGTACCTAATACTTTCCGGATGCACTGTAACCGACAAATGGCGGTTTTTAGACATAAAACATGCAAAATGGCAGCAGTCATATTTAAAAGACACAAATTGGCGGGTCAGTATACGTAATAGACACCAAATGGTGTCACATAGACGTACCTGTCTGCAGAAGGGGGTCTCTCTGGTAGCGCCTTGCTGACTTGTGTGTAGAGGGAGTCAGAGTGCTGGTGTGCGTGGTGGTGATGTAAGCGGGGGTATTGGTCGTGGTCATTGCGGGGGCTGTGTGGGCCGTGGTGGTGGTCACCGTGGGGGCTGTTGTGCCCGCTGTTGTTGAGCAGGCTGATGCCGACGTACGGGTGCTCCTCCTCCGAGGACCTCTCCGGTGAGCGGCTCACGTCCAGGATCTCGGCGTAGTCTCGTTCTCGTGCCTGACGCTCACGAAGTTCGCGCGTCTTGGCCTGGATCCTGGGACCCCAGAAATATTTATTAGTCACCGATGGAGGACTATTGCACTACAACCAAACACACTTACACCCAAACAAACATACATACATGCACCTTTGCGGCCGCACAAGAGCTTTCCACTTTTGACTCAATGTGGACATTTTCACTGAAGGGTGTAATTATTTTTGTTTCCAGCGGTTTCCACATCCTCCTCGCATGTCCAAATTTGGTCCATCCATTTCATATTTTTTCACAAATATGTAAATACTATTGGTCAGTCTTCACGTGGGTTTGTTATTTTTACAAATTATTGCCCAATCTAGTGTTGATAAAATGAAAATGAAATGAAAAGATATAAAATATTGACAAAAATGTGAGGCGTGAACTCACTTTTACAATCCACACACATACATAGTCCTCTCCAAAAGTATGATACTGTTCCAATACTTTTGCTCACTTGAAAAGTGGGTGGCTTCAAACAAAAGGTGCTCTGTCCTGAGTTGTTTAACACATCTAGATGTAAATACCATAAAAGCTGGAATTCTGAACTTTTGTCTCATATTAATTTTTTGTCATCAGTGTACAAGAAAAAACAAAGGAATTGACCTTGCCCTTCCAATACTTTTGAAGGGGACTGTACTGGATGTAGTACATACACATACAGCCACACACACAGTTACAGTGGGGCAAAAAAGTATTTAGTCACCCACCAATTGTGCAAGTTCTCTCACTTAAAAAGATGAAGCCTGTGATTTTCATCATACGTATACCTCACCGATGAGACACAAAATGAGAATACAAATTAAAAAATCCAGAAAAATCACATGACTTTTCAAGAATTTATTAGCAAATTATGGTGGAAAATAAGTATTTGGTCAATGACAAAAGTTCATCTCACTACTTTGTTATATACCCTTTGTTGGCAATGACAGAGGACAAATGTTTTCTGGAAAGGCTTCTTTATACTTGCGCGAACGGCGACCCCACTGACGTCACTGCGGCTATCCGGCGCGTAGTTTGCCTTTATACTTGAGCGCAACCCACGCGCGCAGTTTTGAAAATGTACTGCAGTTCACCTCCAAGTCGAGGGTGTCGCTACTGCTGGTATTGGGTAGGACACCACAGGGTGGAGTTTCCTCTGGATTTTTTGGCTATTTTCGGTGGTCGTTTTTATTTTCCTTTCAGTAACAAGGCACAAAGCAACAAGAATGGCGACCGTGGAACAGTGTCTGCTAGAACAAATGGACCTAGATGACCAGATGATGCGTTTAATTATGCTGAAAAATCGATCGAGAAGGCGGCGGCGTAGACAGTATGTAGAACCAATGGGCACGCTGAGTACGTCATCACAGCATGTGACTAAAACGGACAAATCATGAGAGATGATCTCGGCGGCGTTCGACGCACATCAACTATTTTTGTCGTGTGCATGGCAAGCTACGTAGAGGTGCTGCGCGGGGCAATTCGTCAGTCACGTGATGCAATGCGGGCATTGTCGGCCGCGGGAGTATAAAGAGGCCTCAAGTCTTCACAAGGTTTTCACACACTGTTGCTGATATTTTGGTCCATTCCTCCATGCAGATCTCAAGAGCAGTGATGTTTTGGGGCTGTCGGTGGGCAACACAGACTTTCAACTCCCTCCAAAGATTTTTTTATGGGGTTGAGAACTGGAGACTGGCTAGGCCACTCCAGGACCTTGAAATGCTTATTACGAAGCCACTCCTTCGTTGCCCGGGCAGTGTGTTTGGGATCATTGTCACACTGAAAGACCCAGCCACGTTTCATCTTCAATGCCCTTGCTGATTGAAGGAGGTTTTCACTCAAAATCTCACGATACATGGCCCCTTTCATTCTTTCCTCTACACGGATCAGTCGTCCTGGTCTCTTTGCAGAAAAACAGCCCCAAAGCATGATGTTTCCATCCCCATGCTTCACAGTAGGTATGGTGCTCTTTGAATGCAACTCAGCGTTTTTACCAAAATTTCTATTTTGGTTTCTAAAAAAAGTTCTATTTTGGTTTCATCTGACCATACGACATTCTCCCAATCCTCTCGAGCAAACTTCAGACGGGCCTGGACATGTACTGGCTTAAGCAGGGAGATACGTCTGGCACTGCAGGATTTGAGTCCCGGCGGCGTAGTGTGTTACTGATGGTAGCCTTTGTTACTTTGGTCCCAGCTCTCTGCAGGTCATTCAATAAGTCCCCCGTGTGGTTCTGGGATTTTTGCTCACCGTTCTTATGATCATTTGGACCCCACGGGTGAGATCTTGCATGGAGCCCCAGATCGAGGGAGATTATCACTGGTCTTGTATGTCTTCCATTTTCTAATAATTGCTCCCACAGTTGATTTCTTCACACCAAGCTGCTTACCTATAGCAGATTCAGTCTTCCCAGCCTGGTGCAGGTCGACAATTTTGTTCCGGTGTCCTTTGACAGCTCTTTGGTCTTGGCCATTGTTGAGTTTGGAGTGTGACTGTTTGAGGTTGTGGACAGGTGTCTTTTATACTGATAACGAGTTCAAACAGGTGCCATTAATACAAGTAACGAGTGGAGGACAGAGGACCCTCTTAAAGAAGAAGTTACAGGTCTGTGAGAGCCAGAAATCTTGCTTGTTTGTAGGTGACCAAAGTGTCTCTCATAGGTGAGGTATACCGATGATGAAAATTACAGGCCTCTCTCATCTTTTTAAGTGGGAGAACTTGTACAATTGGTGGCCGACTAAATACTTTTTGCCCCACTGTATATGACTAGTAATGAAATGATTTAAATTTTTTTTTCCACAGCGATAGTATAAGCAATGCATGATAGCTTCATAACATGATAGCATGACAGCACGTATCCTCCTCAGCATCTGCTGTACGCCTGTATGTTATTATGCCCACTTCCCCTCCTACCGCCAGCAACGGGTGGGCTAGTACCCGTGCTAGCACACTAGCCCCCGTAATTAGCGAGCAGGCCAATTCTTCTGCTTTTACAAGCAACAATTATGGTAAAATGCTCACAGAGAGTGGACAGCCGGGCAGTCTCAAATGGGGAACTATTTATTCTAAATGTTCAACATACAACAACTACATGATCACAGTAGCAGTAATAATAATAATAGTAGTAGTACTAGTCGTAGTAGTAGCGGCAGCAGTAGCAGTATTAATAGTAGCTAACATTACAATCCCCCCTCACGCTTGCATTGCGAAAATCATGTGACCAATCCCAGAAATCAGGATAGGGAGCTCCCCGTATGCTGCGACAACTAGCAGAACTACGTGTTGATTACATGACGGTTTGAAAAATATTGAAGCAAGTTTGGGTTCATACCATCCATCATGTAATCAACCCATAGATCTGCTAGTTATCGCAGCAAACACGGGGAGCCCACTATCCAGATTTCCGGGTTCGGTGAGGTTCTCAATGCAAGCGTGCGGGCACGTGTGATGTTAATTTTAGTCGACAGCAGAGGGGAATATTGCCCAACATAGCTGCCCCTGCAATCGGTGAAAATGGATGAATTTATCTGTTTAGTTCTTATTCCACAAATGAAATATCAGTATACTGTGTTTAGACTAATGGGGGTCACATACAACATATTCTTGCCCCCCAATTTTTTGCATTTCCTGCCCCTTTAATATTCAACATAGAACTAAGCTTTGCTCTGATTGGATCGCTCATCTCAATTTAAATATGAAAAACAGCTTCGCTCTGATTGGCCGTTGGCAATATCTTGGCGGCCAAGCATTCAGATGTGGGGTCTTACCATTGTGAAGCAGATTTCACCAAGCGGTGGATTGTTCGCACATTAATAGGGAACGTGAGCAGAAATGACAGTTGGCGACTCACAAACCCACAGAGGGGATGTGGGTGAAAATTAAATTGGATATTTTGAGAGGACTACCCTGCGCTCCCATTCAATCACTTCGACATCAGTGTTTATCGCTCACACACATTTTGGCAACAATGACTGCAATCTACGCTATTTAATCTACACTCCACAGTTGTATTATAAATATAGTAAAGTATTCTTTTAAAACACAACACATATGCTTTATATACTGTATTTGAATGGCTTGGCAGCGGCCGCCCGCATTTCCGGCAGTGCGCGTTTCTGAAGTTATTCACCATAAAATGGGCCCGAACACAGCACAATTCTGGTTCCAAAATGCTCATGAATTTCTTCCAAAATAAACTGAAGACAGAAGAAAATTTGGGATTTTGACAACACAGGACCTTTGAGAAATGTGGAAAGAGGAGGTAGACATGTAGCATAGCGCTTAACTTGGGAATTTTATAGTTTAAAATGTAGAATTTTGGGAATGTGGGAATTCTTGTAATGTGGACATTTGTCAAATCCTGAATTTTGTGACTCTTTCGAAATTTGAATAGTTTAAATCGGTTGAGAAATGTGGAAAGAGGACAAAAAAGCGGACAGAATAAAATAAAATATATTTTGGATATTGCTCTTCAGTATTTACACAATAATTGCAATTTTATGTATTATTATTATTATATCGAAGTCACCTTTCCTGCTCCATCCTCATTTTCAGCGTCTCCTCGTCCGAAACGTGAGTCTCCTCCGGCCGCCATTTGCTGGAACCTTTGCGTTCCATCCTGTCATCTTTGCGGTGCTTCCCAAACCTGAAAACATCAAAAGGCAAAAATAAATAAATAAATGAAAAAAGAACGAGTGATGAATAAATGAACCAGTCAAACCTATTGGGCATCAAAACGCATCCATTGTACCTGAACATGTCTCCGAGTCCTTTGAGCATTCCTTTCTTCACTTTTCCCTTCTCCTTGTCTTTTTCTTTGTCTTTCTGCGCATCCCCCTTCTTCTTGTCTTTGCCGCCTTTGTCCTTCTTGTCGTCTTTGGCTCTCGAGCTGCCGTTGATCAACGTCGTCGATGTCGTCTTTTCTCCGCCCGGCGACAGTGGCGTCAACTCGGCCACCGTGGACACGGAATCTCTACCTGAGCGAGAACTCTCCTCGGTGTCCTCCTCCACTGCAAGATAACAAAGTTAATGTTTTTACCCAGGAACAATTGTGTGTGAACTATGCTCTAAATTGAGTTCTTGGGTGAAAAACAAGTCCTTTCTAGTGCTGTCGTACTTTTGAGAGGTCCAGGAACCTTTTAGGTTGGGGTCTACAGTGCTAAACATATCTGATGGTATACAGGCTACCTGACTGGTTAGGTTGGGGTCTACAGTGCTCTACATATCTGATGGTATACATGTGGTTGTGTTGCGTTACAAAAAGGCGCGGTCGTGTTGTGTTACAAAAAGGCGCACTAAATAAGTCGTTAACTTAGCTACCAGCTGTTATTGACCTGTTTTGTTGTGAAAGGGAGATTTTTAAATTTGATCTTTACCTAATGTGATTAAGCGACAATTGTTCATTTTCACATTGATAAATGTTTTCCTTCATATTTTGACTGAATGATTTTTTTTTTAATATAAAATATTGTTTTGTAACTACTTGTGTGCCTTTTTCCTCATTTAATTGGCTCTAGTCTAGTCCGTTAAAACTTAACTGTGGTTTATCATACCCGAGTTCAATTTCTTTAGCCACACCCAAGCCTAATACTGTCACACCTGTTATCAATCAAGAAATAACTTAAATAGGACCTGCCTGAGAAGTGAAGGAGAGCAAAAGATCCTCAAAAGCTAGACAGCATGCCAAGATCTAAAGAAATTCAGGAACAAATGAGAACAAAAGTAATTGAGATCTACCAGTGTGGAAAAGGTTATAAAGCCATTTCTAAAGCTTTGGGACTCCAGAAAACCACAGAGAGAGCCATTATCCACAAATGGCGAAAACATAGAACAGCGGTGAACCGCCCCGGTACTGGCCGGCCGACCAAAATTACCCCAAGAGCGCAGCGACAACCCAAGAGGTCACAAAAGACTCCAAAAAAACCAAATAACTGCAGCTCCCACTTTCCACAGTTAAGGTCAGTCAGTGTTCATGACTCCAGCACAAAAAAGAGACTGGGAAAAAAATGGACTGCATGGCAGACTTCCAAGACAAAAACCACTGCTGAGGAAAAAGAACATTCAGGCTTGTCTCAATTTTGCCAGAAGACAACTTGATGATCCCCAAGACATTTGGGAAAATACTTTGTGGTCTGATGAGACAAAAGCTGAACTTTTTGGAAGGTGTGTGTCCTATTACACCTGGCGTAAATGTAGCACAGCATTTCAGAAAAAAAGCATCATACCAACAGTCAAACATGGCAGTGGTAGTGTGATGGTCTGGGGCTGTTTTGCTACTTCAGGACCTGGAAGACTTGCTGTGATAAATGGAACCATGAATGTTGCCGTCTACCGAAAACTCCTGAAGGAGAATGTCCGGCCATCTGTTCGTGACCTCAACCCTCGAACGTGGGTTCTGCAGCAGGACAATGATCCAAAACACACCAGCAAGTCCACCTCTGAATGGATGAAGAAAAACAAAATGATGACTTTGGAGTGGCCTCGTCAAAGTCCTGACGTAAATCCGATCGAGATGCTGTGGCATGACCTTAAAAAGACTGTTCATGCTCGAAACCCCTCCATTCTGGCTTAATACAATTCTGCAAAGATGAGTGGGCCACAATTCCTTCACAGTGCTGTAAGAGACTCATTGCACGTTATCTGGAGTAAGATGGCGCCTACCAGTGTGGTCGCCTCGGTAACGCGCTCTCTAGTATTGTCTTTGTTTTTGTGTTTTTTGTGTTTTTCGTCCGTCTTTGGAGACCTTACACGACTCACTTACACATGGGGAGACCTGCTAACCATCAAGGAGTCTACTCCGGACTTTCTGTCACCAACTTTCGAATATCCGCTCAGTTTTTTCCCCGAGTTACTCACCGGAGCGGCGTCCGCGGTTTTCGGCGCATGGAGACGGAAGCGTCGCCACAGAGGGAAGCGAGCAGGCATTCAGGTGAAACTCCGCAAGAGAGGACACAGATTGGCGTTCCCATCGATCCACCTCGCGAATGTACGCTCCCTACCCAACAAAATGGACGAGCTTCATCTTCCTGTTAAAGACCAGTAAAGACTTTGGACGTTCCGCGGCCATGTACTTCACGGAGACCTGGCTTTGCAACGCTGTACCCGATGGCGCTGTTATGCTTCCCGGTTTCCATATTCATCGAGCGGACCGCGACATGGAATCATCGGGGAAAACAAAGGGCGGCGGGATATGCCTCTATATCAACGAAAAATGGTGTACGGACGTCACGGTGCTCAGCACACACTGCAGCCCGCATTTGGAGTCGCTATTCGTAAACTGTAAACCATTCTACTCCCCACGTGAGTTTGCATCATTCATTCTCGCTGGCGTCTATATTCCGCCTCAAGCTAACACGAACGCCGCATTGCTAACGCTCGCCGATCAAGTCAACGAAATTGAAAAAAAACACCCCGACTCACCCCTCATTATTCTCGGGGACTTTAACAAAGCTAAACTCAACCACGAACTCCCTAAATACAAGCAGCACATCGACTGTCCTACCAGGGAAAATAATACTTTAGACCACTGCTACACCACGGTAAAAAACGCATACCGTGCTATACCTCGTGCAGCCTTGGGCTCGTCTGATCACTGCTTAATTCACTTAATACCGACGTACAGGCAAGAACTTAAATGTGCGAAGCCTACAGTGAAAACAGTCAAAAAGTGGACAAATGAAGCCAAGATGGAACTTCAAAGCTGCTTAGACTGCACAGACTGGAGTGTCTTTGAAAATTCAGCTGGCAGCCTGGATGAATATACGGACACTGTCACATCCTATATCAGTTTCTGTGAAGAGGTCTGTGTTCCAACAAAATCATTTCGCACATTCAACAACAATAAGCCGTGGTTCACTGCTAAACTTAAGCAGCTTCGCCAAGCTAAGGAGGACGCATATCAGAGCGGGGACAGGGCCCTGTATAATCGAGCTAGAAACCAGCTGACCAAAGAAATTAACATTGCAAAGAGGATCTATACAGCAAAGTTGGAAAAACAGTTTAGGGCAAACGACTCTAAATCAGTCTGGCATGCATTCCAGTCGCTGACTAATTACAAGCGACGATCCCCCCAAGCTGAGAACAATAGCACACTAGCCAACGACTTGAATACCTTCTACTGCAGATTTGAAAAGGACAGTTTCACACCACACACCCACCCGGCCGCACCCGCGACCATAATCACACCTCTGACTTCTGCGTTAACCATTCATGAACAGGATGTGAGACGCATCTTCAAACAACAAAAGATTAACAAAGCGGCAGGCCCGGACCACGTGTCCCCATCCTGCCTCAAAGTCTGCGCGGACCAGCTCGCGCCAGTCTTCACTCAGATCTTCAACAGATCACTGGAAATGTGCGAAGTTCCATCCTGCTTCAAACGCTCCACCATCATCCCAGTCCCCAAGAAACCTGCAATCTCGGGTCTGAATGACTACAGGCCTGTCGCTTTGACATCTGTGGTCATGAAGTCCTTTGAGCGTCTTGTGCTGGACCACCTCAAGAGTGTCACAGGTCCCCTGCTGGACCCCCTGCAGTTTGCCTACCAAGCGAACAGATCTGCGGATGATGCAGTCAACATGGGACTGCACTTCATCCTAGAACACCTCGACAGTGCAGGGACCTACGCGAGGATCCTGTTCGTGGACTTCAGCTCAGCGTTCAACACCATCATCCCTGAACTCCTTTCATCCAAGCTTCTCCAGCTCAGCGTCTCACCTGCCATCTGCCAGTGGATTTACAGCTTTCTGACGGGCAGGACACAGCAGGTCAGGCTGGGGGAGGCCACCTCATCCACACGCAGCATCAGCACTGGGGCGCCCCAAGGTTGTGTCCTCTCTCCGCTGCTCTTCTCTCTCTACACGAACGACTGCACCTCAGCGAACCCGACTGTCAAACTCCTGAAGTTTGCAGATGACACCACTGTCATCGGCCTCATCAAGGACGGTGACGAGTCTGCATATCGACAGGAAGCGGAGCGGCTGGAGCTGTGGTGCGGCCGACACAACCTGGAGCTGAACACGCTCAAGACTGTAGAGATGATCGTGGACTTCAGGAGGCATCCTTCGCCACAGCTGCCCCTCACGCTGTCCAGCTGCCTTGTGTCAACCGTCGAGACCTTCAAGTTCCTGGGAATTACAATCTCCCAGGACCTGAAGTGGGCGACCAACATCAACTCCGTCCTCAAAAAGGCCCAGCAGAGGATGTACTTCCTGCGGCTTCTGAGAAAGCATGGCCTGCCACCGGAGCTTCTTCCCTCTTGCAATCAACTTCTTGAACAGCTAACTTACAATTCCATTACAACAAGCTGGCAATTTTTTGACTTGAGTTCGTTGTCACATTTCTGTATTATGTATTACTCGTGCACTCACTGTAGTTGTCTCGCCGTGCTGCACTATTTGCATATAGTGGCCACTCATGCCAGAGTAGCATCTGCTCCATTTGCACACTGATTGAGGAGTATCTGTAACATTTGCACAACCATTGTCCCAGATTATCACAGTACTCGTCACTTTAAACCGCATACACTCCTTGAAGTCTCAGTGCCCTTTGCACAATGGTCATTGCACCGGACTATTGCGATATTAGCCATTCGAACTGAGGACTCTGCATCTTTTTGCACAATTGTTGTTTGTTGTTGTTTTTTGTCAATGTCTTTATGTCTCCAAAGTGTTCTGTAAATTGACTGTCTGTTGTACTAGAGCGGCTCCAACTACCGGAGACAAATTCCTTGTGTGTTTTGGACATACTTGGCAAATAAAGATGATTCTGATTCTGATTCTGATCACAAACGCTTGATTGCAGTTGTTGCTGCTAAGGGTGGCCCAACCAGTTATTAGGTTTAGGGGGTAATCACTTTTTCCACACAGGCCCATGTAGGTTTTCGATTTTTTTCCCCTCCCTTAATAATAATAAGCTCCATTTAAAAACTGAATTTTGTGTTTACCTGTGTTGTCTTTGACTAATATTTAAATTAGTTTGATGATGAGAAACATTTAAGTGTGACAAACGTGCAAAAATATAAATCAGGAAGGGGACAAACACTTTTTCACACCACTGTACTGTAAAATTCAACCCAGCAAAGTGGCTAGTGGGATTGGCGGTGTTACCAAACGCTGCTGAAATTCACCTGCATTTGGCAGGTGTTAATGTCAAGCCCTGTTGGAAAGTGATCAAAGTAAATTGTAGCAGGAACTAACTTTTAGCAGGAGGTAACCAGGTTTGGAAGTAACCTAGAAGTTACTTGTACCAGGAAGTTACTTGAACCAAGTTGTAAATTAGGTAAAAACATAACCTACGAAGTCACCTCGTTGTAACTTAAGGTTATAAAGTAACTAAGAAGTGTTCAATAAAAGTTGGGAAACACTTGCACGTTGATCCTAATGAGGCTCAGAGGTAAAGGTGTTCTTTTAAACTCGCCTCCTCCACACTGACCCGTGGTTAGTCACCGACTCAGCAACTCAACAAGCACAACACAAACGGTTAGCGGCTAGTTGTTCGCCAAGATGCTATCACCCCCATGCATCACAATGCAAAGTTTCAGGCACAAGTTACGTGGTAAGCGAGGTCCTCGCTGGGCAACGCCATCTTGCCCGCTCCCCTCTGTGGAGGGCATCGAACGTGTGATTGACAGCATAGAGACAGATGATTTCATGGCGGACGTCTTACGTGTCTCCATGCCCTCGTCGTAGTCTTCCGCGGCAGCCGGCCGATCATAAGACTTGTCAATGGCGGCACGGAAGCTCTCGTTGCAGCCACGGCCCCGGATGATGCGAGGACGAGGACGGTGAAAAGGAAGGTCCCCGTTTAGCGTCGCCTCGGCCACGGCCGTCTGTAGACTCTCCAGAGAGCTGGACTTCTTCAGGCCCAATGACGGACCCACGTCCCTCGTGGACGAACCTGATTGGAACAAACACAGGAAGATGCATTTAATAAAATGCTTCCTCTCAGTGCATTAGAATTGTTGCTTTATTTATTTATATTTTAGGAGAAGTCTCTTAAAAGAATACGGTAGCCAATTTTAATGAAAAATGTTATTTATTTTGTGAGTATTGTTATTATTAGTTACTTTGTTGTAGTTTGTTTCATGCTTGAGCTTATGTACAGCACAGTGTTACAGATGCAGTTGTTAAAGTGCTCTATAAAAAAAAGTGTTTTTCATTTACTTTTTTCTCTGATACAATTTTTCCATTTCTCTTTTGTGCGTAATAAGTAAACAATAGCTGTGAGTAAAACATTGAACTAAAACTACAGTCTAAACTTCTTTACAAATGTATTAGATTATTTTTCCCCCAGACAAGCCGATTGTGTGCTTGTCTAAAATGAAGCCAGTGTTTGTTCTAAATCCTGACAGGTGACTTGAATGCATTCCAGCGCGGTGATTGAAAGAGTCAAGAGCTGTTAAGCAATTACATTTAATGGATTTAATTGCTTGTCTGTCTTATTTTGAAGGTGTTTAAAAAAAAAAAAACAATTTTTAATCGCTTTTCAATCCACCTTACACGCTTGTCGACAACACAGAAATTGTACTTTAGTTACCGCCATGAAATGGTTCATTGGAGACAATTAATACGTTTAGTCATTATCGGCATAGTATGATTATTGCAGACTAACCTTTCGAGTAATTTGTGAAGTAGTTAAGGACTTGAGCGGTCAATACTCACTGGACGCCTTGGTTGTGTGTTAGTAGGTCAAGCAGGTTGTTAAAACCAGGCCACAACAGAAAATAATCCTTTAATGATCCCTTATTGATTATGAAGAACATCCGCTAAGCGCTGGTTTTAAACAACTGTCAGATCAAACCTGGATGGGGGTGAAGCTACCAGCACTTTTTTAATGGCGTCTGCAAAATGTACGAAAAATCATTGGTATTCAGTTCATTGAGGTCAACTGAGCACATCTATTCATGACAATACTAACTCAGCACAGCTTTTGTCTTTTGGCCCTCAAGACCCACTGTACGCTCCATTCCCTTGTGTCCCACTACTACTACTTTTACTAATACATCTACAAGCATAACGTCTACTACTAATACCAATACTTTTTCAAAAACAAATACCACCACTATTTTTACCGATACTACTACTATTACAACTGCTACTACTGGTACTATTCCTATTTTTTACTAATACCACTACAATAACTAACTACGAGCATAACCTCTACAACTACCTTTAGGCCTACTACTTCTTCAACAATTACTACTACAAGTACTATTACTTTTACAACTTCTACTACTGTTACTATTTCTACTAATGCATTTACTACTTATACAAGCTCTACCACTGTGTTTACAAGCATAACTTCTACTACTTCCACTATTTTTTCAAGGGTAACGACTACTACAACTACTAATACCACTATTTATACTAATACATCTATTACTTGTACGTCTACTGCTATGATAATGATATTTCCACTACTACTTTTACTTATCCATCCATTTTCTGAGCCGCTTCTCCTCACTAGGGTCGCGGGCTTGCTGGAGCCTATCCCAGCTATCATCGGGGAGGAGGCAGGGTACACCCTGAACTGTTTGCCAGCCAATCGCAGGGCACATACAAACAAACAACCATTCGCACTCACATTCACACCTACGGGCAGTATAGAGTTGTCAATTCACCTACCATGCATCTTTTTGGGATGTGGGAGGAAACCGGAGTGCCCAAGGAAACCCACGCAGGTACTGGGAGAACATGTAAACTCCACACAGGCGGGGCCGGGGATTGAACCCCGGTCCTCAGAACTGTGAGGCAGACGGTCTAACCAGTCGTCACTGTGCCGCCTACTTTTACTCATACTACAATAAATATTTTACAAATTCTACCACTATTTATACTTTCTGCTACTACTGCAGTAGTACTACTAGTACTACTACATAGTTACTACTTCTACTTCCAGTACTTCTACAACTGAAAATATTACTACTGCTACTTTTACAAGTACTACTAACACTATTGATATAATTTGTACTAATACATAAATACTATTATTACTTGTACAAGTTCTACCACTACTTCTATGAGCATAAGCCTCTACTGTTTCTACTACTTCTGTGCTTCTACATCCGCTCCTACTTTCACTACTTATTCAACAACAAGAAATACTACCACTACGTCGACTACTTTTTACAAAGGCAAACCAGCCCTGATTTCTAGTCTGTTTCTGTCTAACATTGAGCTTCATCTTTGAGGTACTTTATACTTTGATACGCATGACGGACAAGAAGCCAGCTGAAGGTCTTCCATGCGAGGCGACACGTCTTGTTTGGTCTCCGTCAAACAGAGCGTGCATTATTTACGAGCATGTGATTATTTTAAATTCACCCCAGAGGAGATCTAAAATTTCATAAAACAAGTTTGGGTTTTACGCGGTAGGGGAAACTCTCAGCTGGTTTCGATAAATACACACAAGACCTTTTATTGGCTACACTGTAGCTGTAAGGGATTTGAAAGGGGAAATTTGATGGAAAATTGACTTTGTTTTTAATGTTTCTATACAAATAGTTGTGTCTGGAGTGCCTGCCCAGCGATCAAGTGTGAAATTAAACAACCGAGCCAATCTTTAACTGCCCTTGTACCAGGTTTTTCCAGCAATGACTTTGGCAGCTAGGCTGTACAAAATTCCAGAGCCAAAGAACCACTTTGACGCGACAACTGAAGCACTTTCATTGCAGTGCAGTGATAGCACAGATTAGCATTAGCTTTCATAATAGCGTTATTATAACATTTGACAAAATTGATGACATGGGGGTAGGGGGCGTCTTCGGCCATGTCATGAGACACACTGCTACCGTAACTGACAAGTGTCATTCGGTGGCTTGGTTATGAAATGCTGCATTCACCAATGCAATGAAATCTGCTATAGATCTGTTAACTGCCAAACATCATCAGCCCACTGGTAGTCAAGCTAACGAAAGCCGGGCTCGCCATTGGCCCAGCAGTATACGGTACATGAGACAGATCTGCCGCTTAAAAGAAGCCAATTTCACCACGGCAAGAAATATGCTGTGAAAATGTCTCTAATTGTTAATCCTCAGGGTATTTTGTAAGAAGCTGATCGTGTGATTTTCAACTGATCGGCATCGGCTGAAAATGATGAGATATTTTACATTTTTTTTAATTTCTAAAATCAAGAATAAAATATTGTATTTGTTTTTACTTGATTTGATCCACTGCTGACTTATAGCCATCAAAAATGTATCATGTTGGGGATACCTTTATTCAAATAAAACAGTCCCCCCAAAGCAAGGTTAGTATAGTAAACAAAAATGAACGAAATAAAAACTAAAATTGAAAAACATTTTTGTAAACTGAAAGAAAAACAAAAGTTTTATAAAAAAAACTAACTTAACATTTTACTTTCGCAAATTGAACTAAAACTATAATTATAGTGAAAATAGCAATTTTCATCATCATCAATTTTATACATGGAACTTTAGGCTTTGATTTTAAATGCATTTATTTCAGATAAATACAGAATGTATACGGAAGGAAGGTCGAACAGTCCATTGGGAATTGTAGTTTGCTTACTGTACGTCGCATAGAAGCGACGTCATCGGGCAGCGGCGTCATATTGACGGCTCGCTAGACCAAGCGTACATTTTGCCGCGAATGTTAAAGCTGGTTTTGTTGCTACGCATTGCTAATGGAAACGGCTACTGATTAGTTAGCGCCTTCACAGAACCTGCACGTCGTTTATTCATCTTTTGGGGGAAACTCAGAGAAACGGACAACAGCCTAGAGTCTCATAATGCCGCTGTCACCTGCCACGAAAGGCAGAGGTGAAAACAGGCAAAGAGTTTGTCTCGCTGACACAGCAAGTGATTGAAGTGCTGCAACAACAGGACATCTTTACAGCACTACTTCAGCAACAGCGGGAAAACTTGAAAAGCTTTGTCACAATAATAATTCTTTCAGCTTGCAGACGCTGTGGGCATGTTGCTGAATGCACTGAAATCCCACCTAACTGGGATTTTCAGCTGTCAAATACAAGCAACATCTCCGTGCACACTCATTGTACTGACAATTTCCCTCCTTTGCATGCGTTGAAATTTAGCAAGCCGTTAATTGCGCTGCTTTGGCCGCTGAAGGGTGCACCATAAGAGGCCACAGCCATGCGAGGTTCACCGGTCCCCTTGGATGAATTTTTCCCTCCTCCTCCTCTCCCCGTGATGTGAGGCCAGCAACTGTCTTGCTGACGACCCGAACACCGTTAGGTCGGACGTCTGGAAGTTATGCTAATTGCTGTCGGGCTGGCAAGTGGTGCGCAAAGTAACCGATATAGTAAGTTGTCCATTACATTGAAGCACTTTTTTTTAGGCCAAAATTGTTTTATAGGTTTTTTCGTGGCCTAAAACGTCCAGTACAGTGCAAAGCTATTGCAAATAAATATAATAAAAAACTTCACAAAAGTTTCACATTTCATCCAAACTTACCACGCTGGTGTGGCTTGGTCATAATGATATTGACGTACAGTACTCATCATAGGTGAGTCGCTTTTATGAGCTGTGAGGAATTAGTGTGCTTCCTAATTCCAAATCCGTTGACAAAGGCGAACGGCCTGACAATTTTTTTTTTACTGTACCAAAAATAGCATGTTTCAACATTCAACATGGCCCCCACGTAGGTAGGGGAGGCACATCTTTTGTAATTGGATCTAGTCATATTGTATATCTGTGACCCAGAAATACGTCAGTCCCATTCTCTGCCTGCATTGCGCCACAGCGCCAGTAAAAAAACACCGGCCAATTCTGGAACTAACAGACTTTTGTCAACGGCAGTTTAAATGACAAATGTAAACAATTATTTTTTTCCTCTCTTTTATCCGCAATACGTTATATTGGGGTCCGTTTTATCGAGGTTCCACTGTACATGTATATCCTGTATTTATACAAATATGATATGGTAATATATATCAATACAAACAAAGCATACACATGGGATATTGCCATCTTTGGTCACTCTTGATGATATCATGTGTAAAACAAAAGAGATAGACATTTAAGTAGACGTTTAAAGCTCCTATGGGTGCTTCGTCAAGATCTCCTGCGGTAGAGTTCCGTTATTCACCTGTGCCGGAAGGAAGTAATTTGACCTGTTTTGGCGAATGCAGAAGTTGGATGCACATATACCATATTGAAACAACTTGAATGCGCTCTTTTCTTTTTCTTAACACATTGCCAAGGTATCGGTTCGGGACTCTGTATCGGCAGATATTCAAAATCAAGTGACACAGACTCTGCTTTGTGTGCAAAATAATGCTGCAAAGATTTTGTCAGATGATGTATATTTTACATCTTACATCGTTTTACATTTCACTTGCGGATATTATCATGACTCCCGTTGTGGAGTGCTAATTTGAGCAACGATAATTAGCGAACGATTCCACTACTGTTAGGTCACCGAAGAGAGTCTGGACTAGACAATGACGGATGACTCGCTGTCAAAACGCCGCCTGAAACGAGGATAGAGCACATGCACACCGTAATTAGCCATGCCAAGCTCATCTGCTGAGGGAGAGGAAGGGGCAGGTGGAGGGGGGAGGGCGGGAGGGAAAGAGAGAGAGAGAGAGAGAGAGAGAGAGAAGATAAAAATCTGTTGTCTTTAACAGTGACCTCAAAAGAGAGCTATTGTGTCTGCTCAACAAGCACGGGGGGGAATCAATAAGGTTCTTTCTCTGCTACAATGTTAACTGATGAATGTTCAGACTCTATCAGTTGATCATTGTGGAGAGACGTGGATCACAATTTATTGCACAATGCATAACATGCTGCAATCCCTCACTGAACTTACAAAGACGAAAAAAAACATCTGCCTGGTAGGGGAGTGGATAGTTGTACTTTGATAATGTCAAATGTCTTTAGTCAAGTGCAAGAGATGTTGCTTGCTGCTATTTCTAATTGAACTCAGGGAGAAATTTTTTTTTACAAAACCTTGGACTGGTCGCTGCGTAAATACTGTGGAACCTTGGTTTATGAACAATTTTTAAGAGAAAAATTGCCTCTGGTTACATACTGTTTTCGGTTTACGAACACTCTTAGCATGGCCGAGGAAGGCTCAGAACATTTGTTTACCCTCAGCGCATGAACATAATTCATTCTATTTTTCAGGTGTCCGTTTTTTGCCTAAAAGGGCTGCTACATCATCCTATGCAACACAAAAGTTGCACTGCATCGTGTGAGGTGGTGGCCATTTAGGCCTAGTAGGAACCACAGTGAACGTAAATATTACTGTACCCGAAAAGGCTAGGACAATGCGCAATGATTTGCTAGCAAACCCCCCGTTCTCATCATCAGAAACTGTGTTTTCACCTATTGCTACATGGGACAGTATTTATGTTTAACAACACAAAATAAGGAAACTATAATATTCTGTGGCTGGAACAGATTAATTGCATTTTCATTTATTTCAATAGGAAACATTACGTTGGCTTGCGAACGTTTCAGTTTGAGAACAGGGTCACAAATTAAATTTGTAATCAGAGGTTCCACTGTAGTTGCGCTTTGATGTAATTTTAATGTAACTAAGATTGTTTAGTCAAGACAATGCATGAGATGCTCCTTGTTGCTGTTTCACAATTAACTCAGGAATAAGAAAGAAAAACAACAACAACAGTGGACTGGTCGACATTGATAGTCTTTGTTGTCATTATGGAAATGGGATTATTTTGTTTTATGATTTCATTATTTTTCGGCTTGCTGTTATGCCTAACTGAACTCATTAAGACAAAAAAATACCACTTGACAGTTTGACGTGTAGATTGTCTTAATTTGATCATGTCCTCATGAAATTAACCCTCTAGTCAAGACAGGAAGACACACAAAAAAAAAATCAATAAACACAACAACACTTTGGCCTGGTTGACATTGCTAATCTTATTTTGACGTCACCATGGAAATATAATTACTAGTCAAGACAGTGCATGATATGCTGCTTGTTGCTTTAACTCGCTTAACTCAGGAAGATGTAAAAACAAAACACCGGACTGGTCAATGTTAACAGTTGTTCTTTGATGTAACTTTCTTGGAAATAACCTTCTTTATTCAAGAAAGTGTATGACATGCTGTGTGCTGCTGTTTCTCACTGAATTCAGAAAGATGTAAAAACAAAACAGATTGGTCGATGCATGGATCATCGTAATTAGGATCTTACGGTCTCACAAATGAAATGTCACGTAATACTCAAGACAGTGCATGATAGGCTGCTTGCTTACGTTTGCATTGAACTTGTTGATTTTGACTTAAGGAAAACACTGCGAACCATTAGCTCCTCTCATTATCCTTTGTCAACTGCTCAGTTCAAGGGGAAAGCAATCAAACACAGATAAACATGCTCAGAGGAAGCAATGCACTGTGGATCTTTTAGAATAACAGCTGATATTTGGAGTGTCAAAATTCTTGTTTTCTTTCAGGAGTTCTGAAGGTCTTAGAGGCTACTCTGGCATGTAGCGATCATGCTATCCGCTAGCCTTACCTGTGCTGATGTCAGGATGACGGCTGAGGTTAATCTCGTCAGCTACTGTTAAAGGAAGTGGAAGACGGGGAGGGAGAGGGGGCGGGCGGGGGCAAAAGATTTGGGGCTTCAGTTAGTGCTCTTGACATTCCTCATGCAACATCCCGCAACAGCAAACATCACAAATGTCAGCAAACATGACGGACGGGACACCATGCCAGAGAAGCGAGTGAGTAGAAAGAAGGAGGAATGGAGACATGAGGATGGGAGGATGGATGGAGTTGTTATTGTTTTTATTGATGATGATGATGCTGATGAGTGGGGGAGGACGAGGCAAGACGAGCAGTTTGGGAGGAGGTGTTTCAAGGAAAAAAAACATTGAGCAAACAAGTTTTTGGACCAAAGAGGAAGTTTGAAGAAGATGAGGTGTGAGGTGTTAAAAATGATTGGAAAAAAAGTCAGCTTGACTTTGATGTTTCACCATTTGGAATGAGCCCTGGACACCTTGCAGCACTCTTCAGACAACGCTAACACTTTTCGGTAGGGCTGGGCAATATGGCCTTGAAATTAGCACAACAAATCACAAGAATCTTTACTTTTTTCCCCTTGACTTAAAGAAAATGCAAAAGGCAATTGGCATTACTCACATTAAAAGTCAATTACCGTTCAAAGGTTTGGGAGTCACTTACAAACTTGCTTGCTTGAAAGCCGCTAAATATAGCGACCAAATGGCTAAGTTGTCAACACTGACTGCTTTTCTAACCTAGCTCCTTTGTATCCGCAGCCATGTTGTTAATGTAAGCTAAAAATAAATTTATCGCCCAGCCCTGCTTCTACAAGTAGGCTAAGCATTAGAGTGTTCAAGTGCGACGAGTAGCTACCTAGATCCATGCTCTTGGATTTGCGCGTCTTGATGATCTCCAGCTGGGAGGCATCTCCAAACTGTTTGGTGCGCTTCTCTGACATGCTCTGGCGGCCGAAACCTTCCCGCTGGAAGGCGGCGTCGGTGGCCTGGCTCTCGTCCAGAGTCAGCGAGCTAAGCAGCAAACAAAATAAATGTTGATCACCAGTGCTGCGCAAACCTTTGAGCAAGGGTCACATTTGGCCACCTCATTGGTAGAGGAGGTAAAAAATAATGATAAAATGTGAATGTGAAATATGTAAAATTGTTCATTTTATAAATAAAAAAAACTTTAATAAATGTTATTCTTTAAATTCAATTATAATTCACCAATTTAAAAAAATTGCAAATTACGCAAATTGTTAATCTAAGTACAAATATTAATGCTAATTAACTTATTTTTACTTAATTTAAATTCTTAGTTAATGCTCATTTTAAAATTATGCCGATATTTATAATTAAACTAATTTAAAGCCATATTTAAAAACTATATTATAGTTATTACACATATTTTTTGTTTTTATGTAAAATAGTTAATTGAAATACAATAATCAATTTCAAACATTTAAGTCTTATTTAGATTAAATTAATTTTTCCAATATTTTGTATCTCATGTGAAATTAGTCATTTTAAGAATATAATAATAATTAAAGCTATTTTTATCATATAATAATAAAATAATACTTAATGAACCAATTAGTTAAAGATGAATTTTTTTTATTATTTTCTAATATTTCTGTTTTATGCAATTTACAACAAATCAATTAACCTCAATAATAAATAAATAAACAAATGAGAATAAATACATTTTAATTAAGCAATTTTAGGAGGAAAAAACTAATGAATGCAATAACTATTCCAGGACTCATGATAATGTGAATGCTTTGGAGCGGGCCGTACATCTTTCTTTCCCACCTGTCCTTGGGAGCAGGGATCTCTCGTGCCCAGGACGGCGTCACATCAGTGCTGAAGACGTTGCCGCCGCCGCCGCCGCCACCTCCACTTCCACCGACGTCGTCGTGGGAGCTGGACGACGATTGGTCAGACAGGTGAGGAGGGAGGAGCGGCGGCCCGTCGTCCTCGATGATGACCATGTCGTCCTGCGGCATGTTGACAGTCGGCGAAAGCTGGTAGTTGCCTGGAGAGGACGACAAGTTTAGCGTTAACAGGCTCACTTTGATACAGTATAAATGGACAGACATTGCTGATGATATGCTGTTTGCTGCTATGCTTCGATGAACTCAGACGACAAAAAAAAAAAAAAAAAAGACATTGGACAGGTAAACTGGTGGATGCTTAATCTCCACAGTAACGTTGCATATTTGCACAATCATTTGATTGTTGTAGACCACAAAAACTCACAGAGGCATTGTGACAGGCGAGCAAGATGACGTGATTCCTTACTAGAAGAATTCTCCCAGTGTGAAACAAAGGACTGCGACTAAAGCTTGGACAAGACTGGTTGGTGATGCAGACAGGCCTGCCCGAGGCTACTGGACTGCACCGCAAGATTACACAAGAATAACTCCAAAAGAAAGACAAGGAAAAAGACAAAGAAGCAGAGGATGACTTTTTAAAGCACATATTGGGGTCACCGTGTGAAGGCAAAGTAATGCAATGATCTTACGAGTTATTATGAATCACTCCAACTACAATATGAAGTGATTCACACCAATTACGATAGAATAGGACTCACTCCAATTAGGATAGATATGATTAAGTCCAATTACGATATATAATTCAATCCACATTAGAATCTGATTTACTACAATTTCGATGCGATACGATTCACTCCAGTTTATGACGGGACACGATGTAATCCAATTACAATAAAATACAAGTCACCCAAATTATAACAAGATGCGAGTCACTCAAATTTAAGTACGATACACTCTAACCACGATAAAATACAAATTTATCTAATTAAAACAGATCAATTGCTTTACCTGGATAAATTAAATTGTAATTAAAGGTTAAGTGGAAAGTGTGCTGTGGTCTGACGAGTCTACGTTTCAAATTGTTTTTGGAAATCATGTACGTTGTGTCCTCCGAGCAAACGAGGAAAAGGACCATCCAGATTGTTACCCACCCAGAGGGCAAAAGCCAGCATCTGTGATGGTATTGGGTTGGGGGGGGGGGGGGGGGGGGGCAGTTAGTGCCCATGGCATGGGTAACTTGCTCTGTGAAGGTACCATTAATGCTGAAAGGTACATACCAAGCAACATCTTTTTCAGAGACATCCCTGCTTATTTCAGTAATACAATGCAAACTGAGTTAATATTTGCAAAAAAACAAAGTTTATCAGTTTGAACATTAAATATGTTGTCTTTGTAGTGTATTAAATTGAACAGATTGAGAAGGATTTGTAAATCATTGTATTCTGTTTTTATTTACATTTTACACAATGTCCCTACTTCATTGGAATTCCTTTTTGTACAATTATTTCCAATTACCATATGATTTAGTCTAATCACGATACAAGATGACATTTCGATTCACTCCAATTTTGATACAATTCACTCAATTTATGATACAATTCACTCAATTTATGATGCAATCCACTCCAAAGCTTTGAAAAGACTGGTCGCTGATGCAGACCACACTGCAAAACAAGAACGGCAAGAAAAAATGAAATTAAAAAAAAAAAAAAAAAAAAAAGAAGAGGGTGACTTTTTAAAGCAAATAACATATTGGCGACGCCGGGTAAAGGCAAAGCGATGCGACGGGCTAATCAGCTTAGAGAGTTTGTCATCAGGCACAGCGGCGTTCCGGTGTCACAACAGCGTGATTAATTCAAGCTGCGCCACCGCCGCAAATGAAGATAAAAACTTCCCTGCCGACTGAGGCCGGAAGAGAAAATAAGTCGGTGCTCTCTCCCGCCGAAAAGCCGGCCTTAAAACCCCTAACTGATACACACAGTGCAAGACTCTGTGGTTAATCTCCACTTTCATATTGTATGTGTGTGTGTGTCTGTGTGTGTGTGTGTGTGTGTGTGTGTGTGTGTGTGTCTGGGTGTTAGTGGAGTTTTAGGACCCTGAAGCCTCGTGCATCAAGCTCACGTTTGTTGTTACAGTGGTTATTTTTCTCTTTTTGTTTTTAAATCACTAGTCGCTAAAATGATGTAAAATTGAAAAATCATACATTGATGAGGGAATCTGTATTGCATAGTATTTTATCACATCACAAGATTGAACAACATTTTATCATATTTGGAGGTAATCATATCTTCAGTAGAGCCAGTCGTATTGAGTCGAAACCCGAGTGCATCCCATTGGGTTATAACTGGAGTGAATCGTATCATAATTTATTGAAATTTAAGAACATTGTATTGCATCGAAATTACAGAGACAGACTCATAGTATAACAGGAGTCTTATTGGGATTGGAGAAAATTGTATCACAGTTAACTATCATAATTGAAATGAATCACATCAAATCATAATAGGATTGAATCATTTTATCGTAATTAGACTGAATCATTACAATGCATTTGGAGTGAAACCTATCAAATCATAATTTGAGTGAATCGTCACGTAATTGAAGTAAAAAGTATTGTTAACGGAGTAAATGATCTCATCTAAGTAAATCGCAACGTAATCGGAGTGAATCGTATCTTAATTACAGTGAAGGAATCATATTGCGTTGCAACCCATTTAAATTGTATTGTACCACCGCAATTGGAGTCAATTGTATTCTAACTGGAGTTCCTCATATCCTAATCTGAGTGAATTGTGTTCTAATCAGATTAAATTGTATCGTAATCGGAGTATATCAAATCGTAATCGAAGGAAAACATTATAATCTGAGTGAATTGTACCGTAATGGCCGCAAGGTTCTTATAGTAAATGAAAATTGAGTGAAATACCTGCAACAAAAATTTAACAAAACATTTTCGTAAATGAAATTGTAAATAAGTAAATAAATAAAATGACATTATGTTCACTAAAAATAACTATAATTGTAGCGAAAATGTCCTTAGTTTTCATCTTTGTCGATTAATTTCATACATGAGCTTTCGGCATTGACTTTAAATGTATTTATTAGGGATAAATACATGGATACGGAAAGAAGGTTGAACAGTCCTTTGGGAATTGTAGTTCACTTAGTGTTGTGTAGTGTTGCCTTGGAATGACGTCATCGGGCAGCACCGTCATATTGACGGCTCGTCAGACCAAGCGCAAGTTTTGCCGCAAAGCTAACTTTCACGTCCAAGCTGTTTTTGTTGCAACGTGTTGCAAACGGAAACGGCTAAGACGGCTTTTGAGGAAAACTCAGAGAAACAGACAACAGTCACAAAATGCCGCTGTTTCCCGCCACGAAAGGCAGATGTTAAAACAGAAAAGGAGTTTTTCTTGCTGACACAGCAGGTGATTGAACTACTGCAAAAACAAGACACTTTCAAAAGGAATACCTCAGCAACAGCAGGAAAACTTGAAAAGCTTTCTCACGATAATCATGTACTCAACAAAAAACACTTTCACTGGAAATACGGTAGGTAAAATCAAGCTTACGTTCTATCTAGCTGTCTAGAAAGTCCACTAGAAGTTTGCAATTTAGCAACAAGGGAAAGAAAACGCAAAAAATAACTAGATTTTTTTTGTAAATTAAACACTTTTTGTAAGTTAAACACTTTTTTTAAAGGGCCATACTACAGCATCTGTCTCATGAATGGTTTTACTGCTCATTGTGATGCATCTGATCTAACCTTAGAAGCAGTATTACTATGCACTTCAAATTCTGTGGACTGCTATACAGTACCTGTATTTGATTTGTGGATGGTTGTTCATCTGTTAGTAAGTTAATACATTTTTAAAAAATTAAAAAAAAAAAAAAAAAAGGTATTTTTTGTTGAGTTTTTATTCCCCAATACTTGATCATTTCCCCCCCTCAAACTTGTCAAAAAAATTTAAATACTCAAAACAAATAAAACCTAAACTAAAATGAAGCATTTTTGAAAAAATAAAAACTAACAAACCTGCTCTAAAAACTAATTAAAACTAACTGAATTTGAAAAAGAAAAGTCAAAACGAAAGAAAAGGTAACTAATGGAAAATCCAAAGCTATTATAAGCCTGAATCGGAGTGAAACATATTGCGGCTTAGCGAAACTGAATTGTACCACATAAATGGAGTGAATCGTATCATAATTGCAGTGAATCATATCTTAACTGGAGTAAATCATGTTGAAATCTGAGCAAATTATATCATAATTGGAGTAATTCATATTATAAGAGAAGTGACTCGTATGACATTGTAACCTGAGTGGTTGGTAATGTATCACATCGTAATTGTAGTGAATCGTTTCATAATTGTAGAGAATGGAGTTCAGATTGTCCACCTTGAACTGAACCACAAGTGCTAACACTCTCACCTTGAGTGCCCTCACGGCGCATTAACGTATTTAAAGAACTCCCTTTGATCCTCCAGCACGTGTGCTCTGTTTTTGTTTGATAACATATCCTCCAACACGTATGCTCTGTTTTTGTTTGATAACATAAATGTAATGTGTCAGCAGCATGGCCTGGTTCTGCTGAAATATCACAAATGAACACAAAGGTACCAGGTACTTCAAAATGAGCATCAGCCACCAGTGCATCCCATTTACATGAAATGCGGCATACGTGTTCTGCAAAACTGGACCCACGGAAATCAGTAAAGAAGCTAGGCTGTTAAACACACTTTGGTTTGAGTTTCAACTTCCATCCAATTCTCCTTGCTACTTCTCAAATTCACTCCAGCTTCTGCATTAGGAATGGAACATCTCGTCGTGTGAAAGTACATTTTTCATTTAAAGCAGTGTGCAAGTTAATGTTTTAAACATCATATGTTGTTACTGGTGCACTCAACACAGTCTAGAAAGGTAAATACTTCATGTGTTCAAAGCAAAGTTGAATACAGTGGTTTTTGAGATACGAGCTGTTGCTTGGCTGATTTTTTTTGTGAACAAAAGTGAACAATTCTTAAAAAAAAAAAAAAAAAAAAAGAGGCTTCAAATTGTTAATTGCCACTCCTGGTGGGTGAAGTAAATTCAAGTTTACTGGCTAGCTGCATGCTAACACACAATGCATAACACCATTGACAGGCTAAAAAAGCAGAAGGCTAGCATTGTTGCGGCAATTATATATTATATTTGAACATAAACAGTAACAACGCATGTAGAACATACAACAATGCTCAGAGTCATATATTCTTTATCCTCTGTGAAAAACTAATGTTATTGGAGCTTAGTTTTGACTGTCTTTCTGTTTAATCAAATCTGTGTAGTATGTATTATACTGCCCCCCTGGTGGCCAATGAGCACACATCAGGAGACCCATTGAACTAAAGCATTAAATCAGGACACACAAATTGTTTAATTCATTACATTCTATTCAATTATGTTATTACCGTGTTTTTAAGAAGTACATACTTCAAGTAAAGTGTACTGCTCGGTTAAAACTCGCTACCAAATTTATTCAACAAGCTGCTTCCTAATTATGCAAAGAGAAGAAACACAATGAGATGTCACTCACACCTTTTTACATCTCTATTCAGAGCATCCCGTCACCCCCCGCCCCAACACCTCCTCTTCTTCCAGTGAAATGTCAGCTATTCTTTCTCTAAAGATATTATTCATCACGTCTCAGGTGTTGCTTTTGTTAGCATTTTGAAGAAGCAGCAGCCATACATTTCTCATTATTCTATTGATTTTAAAAGACAATGTAAGCCGAGATGTGGAGTCAAAGGCAGAACCACGACCAAGTAAAAACGTTTCATGTAGTGAAATTGATGCCACACAGACTTGCGAATGAGTGAAAATATTGTAACATACATGCCAGACCACTAGATGGCGCTGTAAAGAAACAGTATGATCACGCACACCATTTGGTCCTCCCAAAATCACTTTTCATGCCATCAAGTATGAAATGGAATGCTTGTTGCATGCTATTTAGCTCTGCCCCAGCTACCTACGAGCTACAGCTAACGTGGCTTAATACGATGCAGAGGCGAACGTGCGCTTTGCGCCCGTTGTCAACTCAGCCTAACGCACTTTCATCGCCTCCACGAATAAGCTACACTATTAGACAAGTATCGTAATAACGAAGGACAGAGGATAAGACAAAAGAGAGGCTGAGCATCATGCTAACCGCTAAGCTACACCATGATGCAAAACACCAAAATAAGTGATCGGGTGGTACAGTAAATGCGCCACTTTGGTCTGGTTGGAGCAGCGTTATAGTGGAGATTAGCCAACTTTGAAGAGCAAAATAGCAGGCAAATTAGTACTGCTAATCGAGGAAAATACTCGATATATATACTACAACGCTAGACAGCTACATGAACACAGAGACCAGAAAAGAATTGGCATGTCACTGCTGCCACATCACTTGAGAAAATGAACCTATATTTTTAAAGTTCATTAATATAATACATCTTTATAATATAACCTTTTATTAGTCCCACTAAGGGGAAATTTGCATAATTTCAGCAGCAACAGTGGATTCAGGAAATACAAAAAGAGCATGCAAGAGAAGATATTTGGCTGCAAATGCATCCACCATTCAGGTTGATGCAATAAATACTTTAAAATAAATGTTGAAACCATAATTCATTATCGATTACAATTATAGAGTAGTGATTATGGAGGAAGTGCTTTTACCCGTGTTGCCGAATGCGGAAGTAAATTGCACATACACCGGATTACAATACAATTTTTTCTAATTATAAAACCAGTGACTCCAATTTCAACGCCATTCCCTCAAATTGCGATGTGATACGATTCACTCAATTTACTTCAATCAAGATGTCATACACTCCAATTACGATACAATTCAATCCCAATTACAATACGATTTACTTAAAATTGGACGTGATTCACTCCGATTAAGAGCCGATTAACTCCAATTACTATGCAATTAATTGCAATGTGATCAATTATGATGCGATTTACTCCAATTAGGATGTACGATGATTCACTCCATTTAAAAGGGACATATTTTGCCAAACCAACTTTTTCTAGTATTTGGGATGTAATATTGTCTCTATGGTGCCTCAGTACATTAAACATGTGAAATATGAATTAAAATCGTCCACACATTCCCGTGTTCCAGAAGATTTGCTGCTGAGAGGGCTGAAATCAGGTCATTCGAATTTCAAGCTTATCTACAGCACGAGCGAAGATCTCAAGTCTTCCCTTTCGGCTCCCGAGCAAGCGCTGTCAACATAAACACGTGTGTTCTCACAAGTGGGTCTTCTACACGGCGGTAACCAATCAGAGGAAAGGGGGCGGTCTTAGTCAAATATGGAGAAAGCGGAAACATACAGGAAAAGTCAATTTAACGCTGCTTTGCTTCTCATCTTTTGAATCCAAGAAGCGACAGAATAAAAACTCACTTTGTAATTCCTTTTTAACTTTTTTGTGGCTCTGTCTTTGCTAAAAAATGTTCCAGTCTTGAGGAGAAAAAGAACTCTGCCTCCATTTTTTGAGCTTCTCCTCTTGGAAATATATAAATGTCTTGGTGGCCTTATCTGGCATCCAGGCTTTTCATGCCTGCTACAGAGCCTTTTTTTTTTTTTTTTTGGGCTACTTGCAGTCGTAAGTGTGAAAAAGGGAAGAAAAAAAAAAAAGGTCTTTGGCGCTGAAGGAGTGTGAAGACAGCGAGCAGTAGTCTGCATCTTAAGATGTGAGGACTTTTACTTTGAAGGTCCAAAGTAGCCTTTAGGTGATTTTATTCTTGTAAAGACAGATATCTAGCACCACCTTTCTATGTGGTCTACACTTGTTGCTGTGGAAACAGTGAACCGAGCGGTCCCCATCCTGTCCTCTTACTCGTTTGTCAAGCATGAGCGAACGCCACTTAATAACACTTTCTGTCATCCACATTTGATTTTCTGTTGTTTACATTCAACGTGTGAAACGACGAGCAATTTGCATGAAAACAGAGCTGACATATTGATGATCGGTCGCCAGGAGGGAGTACTACAAAAACACAAAGTTTCGCCTTTGACGTTTTTTAATGACAGTTTGCTCTGTTGATGTTTTTCATGTACTAATTTCATGGCACCGTTCTGTCAGAGTACAAAGCTTCCTGATGTTGTAGCTAAAGGGTTGCACGAGACAGAGTGCACTTCTTGGCATCAAGCACAGTGGTGAGGCACAGGGCTGAGATACACAAAGTGCACTTTTTGGTACCCTTGTGTCAGAATACCGACATGGCAAAAGACACAGTGCTCTTTTTGGCACCAAGCTCAATGGTGAGTTACCAAAAGGTCGAAGATAGACAAAGCACTTTTTGGCACCTTGTGTTAGAGTACCTAAAGGGTAGAGCTAGACAAAGTACCCTTGTTAAGATTGCCAAGCTTCCTGGTGTGCTACTTCAATGGCAAAGCTGTACAAAGAGCACTTTTGGGCATTCTTGTGTTGGGGTACTAAGCTTCCTGATGGGATGAATAAAGAGTGGAGTTGAAAAAGTATTGGCCCCCTTCTCAAATTCTTATATATTTTGCATAGTTTCCCCACTTTAATGTTTCAATCATCAAACAAATGTATAAAGACAAATATAACCCAAGTGAACCTAAAATGCTGTTTTTAAATAGTGATTTCATTTATGAAGGAAAAAATAAATATTGAAAGTTACCTGGCCCTGTATGAAAAAAGTAATTAGCACCCTTGTTAAATCATAAATTGTGGCTACAATTTTTATTGTCACTGATCACATCCAGGCCTTATTAACTCCAGACCTGTTCCATCAAAAAATTACATAAACAGAATCTGTCCCAAAATCAAGTCAGACAAAAGATCTGAAGAAAAAAATAATAATAATAAAAAAAAAAAAAACCTGCAACAAAATGACACGTTCCAAAGAAATTCCAGAACAGTCGAGAAATAAAGTAATTGACATTTATCAGGGGGCACGGTGTCCGACTGGTTAGCACATCTGTCTCACAATTCTGAGGTTCTGACAGTTCAAATCCCGGCCCCGCCTGTGTGGAGTTTGCATGTTCTCCCCGTGCCTGCGTTGGTTTTCTCCGGACAGTCCGGTTTCCTCCCACATCCCAAAAACATCCGTGCTAGGTTGATTGAAGACTCTAAATTGCCCGTAGGTGTGAACGTGAGTGCGAATGGCTGGCAACCGGTTCAGGGTGTACCCCGCCTCCCGCCTGAAGATAGCTGGGATAGGCTCCAGCAGCCCGCGACCCTAGTGGGGATAAGTGGTAAAGAAAATGGATGGATGGATGGACATTTATCAGTCTGGAAAGTATTACAAAAGCCATTCCTAAAGCTTTAGTATTCCAGCGAACCATAGGGAGAGCCATTATCCTCACATGGAGAAAACATGGAACAGTGGTGAACCTTCCCAGGAGTGGCCAGCCTACAAAGATTACACCAAGAGAACAGCAATGACTCATCCAGGAGGCCACAAAGGAACTCAGGACAACTTCTCAAGAACTTCACGCCTCCCTTGCTTCAGTTAAAGTCAGTGTTCATGACACAACAATAAGGAAGAGACTGGGTAAAAATGGTATCGATGGCAGAGTTCCAAGGCGAAAACCACCGCTGACCAAAAAGAACATAAATGCTTGTCTTACTTTTGCCAAAAAAACAAAAAACAACAAAAAAAAAAGACTTTCAGGAGAATATTATATGGACTGATGAGATGAAAGTTGATCTTTTTTGAAAGTGTGTGTCTCGTTACATCTGGCGTAAATGTAGCACAGCATTTCAGAAAAAAAAACATCATACCAACAGTCAAACATGGTGGTGCTAGTGTGATGGTCTTGGGCTGCTTTGCTCCTTCAGGACCGGGTGCTGTCATTGATGCAACCATGAATTCTGCTCTTTAACAGAAAATCCAGAAGGAGAATGTTCAGCCACCAGTTTGTGACCTCAAGCTGAAGCGCACTTGGGTTCTGCAGCATATCCAAAAGACACCAGCAAGTCAACTTCTGAATGGCTTTAAAATTTGTTTTTAGAATTAAGGTTTTGGAGTGGCCTAGTCAAAGTCCAGACTTGAATCCGATTGAAAAGTAGTGTCATGACCGCAAAAAGGCCATTCATGCTTGAAAACCATCAATTTTCTTCTGAATTCAAACAATTCTGCAAGGAACTGTGGACCAAAATATCTCCACAGTGATGTGAAAGATTCATTGCCAGTTACAGAAAATGCTTTATTTCAGTTGTTGTTGAAATAAAATCCTTGGATACATTGGTTGTAGGGCTGTGGATCACAAGGAACTGGCTGCCTGAGGCTTTATGGTTTTCATCTCGTAAAACAAGGGCGAGAGGTCTCGCTCTGTCCTCTGCAGGTAACGTTATGTTTACAACCAAACAATGGTGGATACTCGTGACACTACTAGTTTAACTACATTTCTCCGTAGCGTCACTATTTCAACATCAAATACCTTTTCAGTAGTTAAACAACTTTCGTGGTCACAGGGATAGCAAAGTAACGTTCTCCCAGGAGTTGTAAACATTGACTGCAAAGTCACGTTTACCTACCTTATATCAAGTTCGCCATCGACACCGGGGCCAGCGGCGAAATGTGCGGCGCAGATTGTAAACATGCAGACAATATGGCAAAGGTATGCACATCTCTCCAATATCCTTGGGCTGTAACTCAGCAAACTAAACCTCGCGGTCCAGTTATACGTTTGTGTTGGTACTGTGGTACCCTCCATGTCTGCTTACCGTAGCTACTGGATACAGATTTGTAACAATACGTTTAGAATGACAAAAACACCAATCTACAGCTTATACCATATAAAGTGCTTCATAGAACACACTTTATTCAGTACACTCTGCATAAAATGGTCTTCTCTCCATCTAATATATGCGTGCAATGCACCAAAAATACCCCAGAAATCTATTTTCATTCTATATTCGGTTATACAAAAACTCTCGTATATTTTAAACTGCTTATCCGAGGTCGAGTCGTGGGGGCAGTAGCTTTAGCAGGGATGCCCAGACTTCCCTCTCCCCAGCCACTTCATCCAGCTCTTCCGGGGGGGATACCGAGGCTTTCCCAGGCCAGCCGAAGGATGTAGTCTCTCCAGCGTGTCCTGGGTCAGCCCGGAACACCTCACCAGGGAGGCATCCGGGAGGCATCCGAATCAGATGCCCCAGCCACCTCATCTAGCTCCTCTCGATGTGGAGGAGCAGCGGCTCTACTCTGAGATCCTCCTGCATGACCGAGCTTCTCACCCTCTCTCTAAGGGAGAGCCCGGACACCCTGCGGAGGAAACTCATTTCGGCCGCTTGTATCCGGGATCTTGTTCTTTCGGTCACGACCCACAGCTTGTGACCAGAGGTGAGGGTAGAAACTTAGAGCAACCGGTAAATCGAGAGTTTCGCCTTTCGGCTTAGCTCCTTCTTTACCACAACGGATCGATACAAAGTCCGCATCACTGCAGACGCTGCACCGATCCGCCTGTCGATCTCCCGTTCCATTCTTCCCTCACTCGTGAAAAATACCCCAAGATACTTGAACTCCTCCACTTGGGGGAGGATCTCATCCCCGACCTGGAGAGGGCACTCCACCCTTTTTTCCGACTGAGGACCATGGTCTCAGATTTGGAGGTGCTGATTCTCATCCCAGCCGCTTCACACTGCTGCGAACTGCTCCAGTGAGAGCTGGAGGTCACGGCTTGATGAAACCAACAGAACCACATAATCTGCAAAAAGCAGAGATGCAATACTGAGGCCACCAAACCGGACCCCTCTATGCCTCGGCTGCGCCGAGAAATTATGTCCATAGAAGTTATGAACAGAATCGGTGACAAAGGGGAGCCTTGTCCAACCCTCACCGGAAACGAGCCCGACTTACTGCCGGATATGCGGTCCAAACTCTGACTTCGACCGAACAGCCCGTATCAGGGAGTTCGGTACCCTATACTCCCGAAGCACACCCACAGAACCCCCCGAGGGACACGGTCGAACAAGTTCTCCAAGTTCACAAAATACACGTACAAAACTCCCATGCACCCTCAAGGACCCTGCCAAGGGTGTAGAGCTGATCCACTGTTCCACGACCAGTTACATTGTGTCAATGTCACAATATGTCACATTTTTCCTGCACTAAATCGAATCGAGAATCATAACGCTTCCATACTGAATCGAATCGTTCCGCCTGTCAAGATATTGTTTTTGAATCGAATCACTACCTGTGTATCTAGATATGTATCGAATATGCCTCATGCGAGAGATTCACAAACCTAGAAACTATGCAAAAATACAAGAGTTTGAGAAGGGCGCCAATACTTTTTTCACGGCACTGCAAAAGGCAAAGTTAGAGTGCTCTCTTTTGCCAAGTAATTGTTTAAAATGGTAAATGGACTGCACTTATATAGTGGTTTATCTACACCATCACAGTGCCCAAAGCGGTTTACAAAGCCTCAGTCACATTCACCCACTCACACACACATTCATACACCAATGGGCGATTGCTGCCATGCAAGACGTTGCCAGGCCCACTGGGAGCAAATTAGGGTTCAGTGTCCTACTGAGCCACAGCCGCCCGTAAAACTAATGTAAAACAAACCCCATTGAGTGAAATTTTAAAATTCAGGCACTCAATATGGGCTTTCCACATCTGTTTAGTCAATATGAGCACATATGATAATGTAATGTCCAGAAACTGCTTCAAAATGCCACCTGAGCTTTCCCTGGTGGAAACAGTGAGATAATACACGTGAGTTCGCATCGTACATACTGGCTGGAGTCTACATACCGCCTCAAGCTAACACGAACGCCCCATTGCTAACGCTTGCCGAACAAGTCAACGAAATTGAAAAAAACACCCGGACTCACCCCTCATTATTCTCAGGGACTTTAACAAAGCTAAACTCAACCACGAACTACCTAAATACAAGCAGCACATCGACTGTCCTACCAGGGAAAATAATACTTTAGACCACTGCTACACTACGGTAAAAAACGCATACCGTGCTATACCTCGTGCAGCCCTGGGCTCGTCTGATCACTGCTTAATTCACTTAATACCGACGTACAGGCAAGAACTTAAATGCGCGAAGCCTACAGTGAAAACAGTGAAAAAGTGGACCAATGAAGCAAAGATGGAACTTCAAAGCTGTTTAGACTGCACAGACTGGAGTGTCTTTGAAAATTCAGCTTGCAGCCTGGATGAATATACGGACACTGTCACATCTTATATCAGTTTCTGTGAAGAGGTTTGTGTACCAACAAAATCATTTCGCACATTCAACAACAACAAGCCGTGGTTCACTGCTAAACTTAAGCAGCTTCGCCAAGCTAAGGAGGACGCATATTAGAGCGGGGACAGGGCCCTGTATAATCGAGCTAGAAACCAGCTGACTAAAGAAATTAACATTGCAAAGAGGATCTATGCAGCAAAGTTGGAAAATAAGTTTAGCGCAAACGACTTTAAATCAGTCTGGCATGCATTCCAATCGCTGACTAATTACAAGCGACGATCCCCCCAAGCTGAGAACAATAGCACACTAGCCAAAGACTTGAATACCTTCTACAGCAGATTTGAAAAGGACAGTTTCACACCACACACCCACCCGGCCGCACCCCCGACCACAATCACACCTCTGACCTCTGCGTTAACCATCCATGAACAGGATGTGAGACGCATCTTCAAACAACAAAAGATTAACAAAGCGGCAGGCCCGGACCATGTGTCCCCATCCTGCCTCAAAGTCTCAAAGTCTGCGCGGACCAGCTCGCTCCAGTTTTCACTCAGATCTTCAACAGATCTCTGGAACTGTGCGAAGTTCCATCCTGTTTCAAACGCTCCACCATCATTCCAGTCCCCAAGAAACCTGCAATCTCGGGTCTGAATGACTACAGGCCTGTCGCTTTGACATCTGTGGTCATGAAGTCCTTTGAACGTCTCGTGCTGGACCACCTCAAGAGTGTCACAGGTCCCCTGCTGGACCCCCTGCAGTTTGCCTACCAAGCGAACAGATCTGCGGATGATGCAGTCAACATGGGACTGCACTTCATCCTCGAACACCTCGACAGTGCAGGGACCTACGCGAGGATCCTGTTCGTGGACTTCAGCTCAGCGTTCAACACCATCATCCCTGAACTCCTTTCATCCAAGCTTCTCCAGCTCAGCGTCTCACCTGCCATCTGCCAGTGGATTTACAGCTTTCTGACAGGCAGGACACAGCAGGTCAGGACACAACCTGGAGCTGAACACGCTCAAGACTGTAGAGATGATCGTGGACTTCAGGAGGCATCCTTCGCCACAGCTGCCCCTCACGTTGTCCAGCTGCCTTGTGTCAACCGTCGAGACCTTCAAGTTCCTGGGAATTACAATCTCTCAGGACCTGAAGTGGGCGACCAACATCAACTCCGTCCTCAAAAAGGCCCAGCAGAGGATGTACTTCCTGCGGCTTCTGAGAAAGCACGGCCTGCCACCGGAGCTGCTGAGACAGTTCTACACAGCGGTCATCGAATCAGTCCTGTGTTCTTCCATCACAGTCTGGTTTGGTACTGCTACAAAAAACTCCGACTGCAACGGACAATCAAAACTGCTGAAAGGATTGTCGGTATCCCCCTACCCACCCTTGAGGACTTGCATGCTGCCAGAACTAAGACAAGGGCGTGCAAAATCCTCTCTGACCCTCCGCACCCCGGTCACCAGCTCTTCCAGCTCCTTCCCTCAGGTAGGCGCTACGGATCAATGCAAACGAGAACTAGTAGACATTCCAACAGCTTCTTCCCTCTTGCAATCAACTTCTTAAACACCTGACCTACAATTCCATTACAACAAGCTGGCAATTTTTTGACTTGAGTTCGTTGTTACATTTCTGTGGGGCCAATTATGTATTACTCGTGCACTCACTGTAGTTGTCTCGCCATGCTGCACTATTTGCATATACTGGCCACTCATGCCAGAGTAGGATCTGCTCCATTTGCACACTGATTGAAGAGTATCTGTAACATTTGCACAACCAACATTGTCCCAGATTATCTCACTACTCGTCACTTTAAACCGCATACACTCCTTGAAGTCTCAGCGCCCTTTGCACAATCGTCATTGCACCGGACTATTGCAATATTAGTCATTCGAACTGCTCCAAGTGCTCGAGGACTCTGCATCTTTTTGCACAATTGTTTTTTGTCAATGTCTTTATGTCGCCAAAGTGTTCTGTAAATTGACTGTCTGTTGTACTAGAGCGGCTCCAACTACCGGAGACAAATTCCTTGTGTGTTTTGGACATACTTGGCAAATAAAGATGATTCTGATTCTGATAAGCGAAGGTCTTACCAACTGTGCGTGGCATCATTCCTTGTCGGGGCATCAAGTTGTCATCCAGATCCTCCAGAGCGCCGTACAGGGAGTGGGAGATACGACGTTCGTGCTCGTCCAGAGACAAAGTGTTGGCACTTTGCTGAGGTCCCAGTGGACCCCCTGGTGCCTCCTATCAAACAAAAAACAGTTAATGATTTTATCTTATTGTATCATAAATAGAGCGGCACGGTGGCCGACTGGTTAGAGCATCAGCTTCACAGTTCTGAGAAGCGGGGTTCAATCCCCGGCCCCGCCTGTGTGGAGTTTGCATGTTCTCCCCGTGCCTGCATGGGTTTTCTCCAGGCACTCCGGTTTCCTCCCACGATCCCAAAAACATGCATTAATTGGAGACTCTAAATTGCCCGTAGGTGTGAATGTGAGTGCGAATGGTTGTTTGTTTGTATGTGCCCTGCAATTGACTGGCAACCAGTTCAGGGTGTACCCCACCTCCTGCCCGATGATAGCTGGGATAGGCTCCAGCTCACCCGCGACGCTAGTGAGGAGAAGCGGCTCAGAAAATGGATGGATGGATGTATCATTACCCCTCCTTGAGCCGTCACCTTGTCGTGGTGGAAGGGTTTGTGTGTCCCAGTGATCCTAGGAGCTAAGTTGTCTGGGGCTTTATGCCCCTGGCAGGGTCACCCATGACAAACAGGTCCTAGGTGAGGGACCAGACAAAGCACGGCTCAAAGACCCCTAATGATGACGACAAACAATGGACTTCGTTTTCCCTTGCCCGGACGCGGGCCACCGGGGCCCCCCACTGGAGCCAGGCCTGGTGGTGGGGCTCGAAGGCGAGCGCCTGGTGGCCGGGCCTGCACCCATGGGGCCCGGCCGGGCACAGCCCGAATGGGTAACGTGGGTCCCCCTTCCCATGGGCTCACCACCTGTGGGAGGGGCCATAGGGGTCGGGTGCAGTGTGAGCTGGGCGGTGGCCGAAGGTGGTGACCTTGGCGATCCGATCCCCGGCTACAGAAGCTGGCTCTAGGGACGTGGAATGTCACCTCTCTGGCAGGGAAGGAGCCCGAGCTGGTGTGTGAGGTCGAGAAGTTCCGACTCGATATAGTCGGACTCGCCTCCACACACACCTGGGGCTCTGGTACCAGTCATCTCGAGAGGGGTTGGACTCTCTTCCACTCTGGAGTTGCCCATGGTGAGAGGCGCCGAGCAGGTGTGGGTATACTTATTGCCCCCCGGCTCGGCGCCTGTACGTTGGGGTTCACCCCGGTGGACGAGAGGGTAGCCTCCCTCCGCCTTCGGGTGGGGGGACGGGTCCTGACTGTTGTTTGTGCCTATGCACCAAACAGCAGTTCAGAGTACCCACCCTTTTTGGAGTCCTTGGAGGGGGTGCTGGAGAGCGCTCCCGCTGGGGACTCCATTGTTCTGTTGGGGGACTTCAATGCTCACGTGGGCAATGACAGTGAGACCTGGAAGGGCGCGATTGGGAGGAACGGCCCCCCCGATCAGAACCCAAGCGGTGTTCTGTTATTGGACTTCTGTGCTCGTCACGGATTGTCCATAACGAACACCATGTTCAAGCATAAGGGTGTCCACACGTGCACTTGGCACCAGGACACCCTAGGTCGCAGTTCGATGATCGACTTTGTGGTCGTGTCATCGGACTTGCGGCCGCATGTCTTGGACACTCGGGTGAAGAGAGGGGCGGAGCTGTCAACTGATCACCACCTGGTGGTGAGTTGGCTCCGATGGTGAGTTGGCTCCGATTCTGCCAGATGTTCCCAGCAGACCCTCACAATACGTTTGGGCCTGCCACGTCGGACCGGCATCTTCCCCTGTCAGAAGAAGTTTCAACTCCCACCTCCGACAGAACTTTGCTCATGTTCCGGGGGAGGCGGGGGACATCGAGTCAGAGTGGACCATGTTCCGCGCCTCCATTGCTGAGGCGGCCGACCGGAGCTGTGGCCGTAAGGTGGTCGGTGCCTGTCGTGGCGGCAATCCCCAAACCCGTTGGTGGACACCAACGGTGAGGGATGCCGTCAAGCTGAAGAAGGGGTCCTATCGGGCCTTTTTGGCCTGTGGGACTCCTGAGGCAGCTGATGGGTACCGGCTGGCCAAGCGGAATGCAGCTCTGGTGGTCGCTGAAGCAAAAACCCGGGCATGGGAGGAGTTCGGTGAGGCCATGGAGAAAGACTTCCGGACGGCTTCGAGGAAATTCTGGTCCACCATCCGACGTCCCAGGAGAGGAAAGCAGTGCACCACCAACACTGTGTATAGTGGGGATGGGGCGCTGCTGACCTCGACTCGGGACGTTGTGAGTCGGTGGGGAGAATACTTCGAAGACCTCCTCAATTCCACCGACACGCCTTCCCATGGGGAAGCAGAGTGTGGGTTCTCTGAGGCGGGCTCTCCTATCTCTGGGTTTGAGGTCACCGAGGTAGTTAAAAAGCTCCTCGGTGGCAGGGCCCCGGGGGTGGATGAGATTCGCCCGGAGTTCCTAAAGGCTCTGGATGTTGTGGGGCTGTCCTGGTTGACACGCCTCTGCAACATCGCGTGGACATCGGGGACAGTGCCTCTGGATTGGCAGACTGGGGTGGTGGTCCCCCTTTTTAAGAAGGGGGACCGGAGGGTGTGTTCCAACTACAGGGGGATCACACTGCTCAGCCTCCCTGGTAAGGTGTATTCAGGGGTGCTGGAGAGGAGGGTCCGTCGGGAAGTCGAATCTCAGATTCAGGAGGAGCAGTGTGGTTTTCGTCCTGGCCGTGGAACAGTGGACCAGCTCTACACCCTCGGCAGGGTCCTCGAGGGTGCATGGGAGTTCGCCCAACCAGTCTACATGTGTTTTGTGGACTTGGAGAAGGCGTTCGACCGTGTCCCTCGGGGAGTCCTGTGGAGAGTGCTTCGGGAGTATGGGGTACCGAACCCCCTGATACGGGCTGTTCGGTCCCTGTACGACCGGAGTCAGAGTTTGGTCCGCATATCCGGCAGTAAGTCGGACTCGTTCCCGGTGAGGGTTGGACTCCGCCAAGGCTGCCCTTTGTCGCCGATTCTGTTCATAACTTTTATGGACAGAATTTCTAGGCGCAGCCGAGGCGTAGAGGGGGTCCGGTTTGGTGGCCTCAGTATTGCATCTCTGCTTTTTGCAGATGATGTGGTTCTGTTGGCTTCATCAAGCCGTGACCTCCAACTCTCATTGGAGCAGTTCGCAGCAGAGTGTGAAGCGGCTGGGATGAGAATCAGCACCTCCAAATCTGAGACCATGGTCCTCAGTCGGGAAAGGGTGGCATGCCATCTCCAGGTCGGGGATGAGATCCTGCCCCAAGTGGAGGAATTCAAGTATCTTGGGGTCTTGTTCACGAGTGAGGGAAGAATGGAACGGGAGATCGACAGGCGGATCGGTGCAGCGTCTGCAGTGATGCGGACTTTGTATCGGTCCGTTGTGGTAAAGAAAGAGCTAAGCCTAAAGGCGAAGCTCTCAATTTACCGGTCGATCTTCGTTCCTACCCTCACCTATGGTCATGAGCTGTGGGTCGTGACCGAAAGAACAAGATCCCGGATACAAGCGGCCGAAATGAGTTTCCTCCGCAGGGTGTCCGGGCTCTCCCTTAGAGATAGGGTGAGAAGCTCGGTCATCCGGGAGGATCTCAGAGTAGAGCCGCTACTCCTCCGCATTGAGAGGAGCCAGATGAGGTGGCTGGGGCATCTGATTCGGATGCCTCCCGGACGCCTCCCTGGTGAGGTGTTCCGGGCATGTCCCACCGGGAGGAGACCCCGGGGACGACCCAGGACGCGCTGGAGAGACTACATCCTTCGGCTGGCCTGGGAACGCCTCGGGATCCCCCCGGAAGAGCTGGATGAAGTGGCTGGGGAGAGGGTAGTCTGGGCGTCCCTGCTGAAGCTACTGCCCCCGCGACCCGACCCGGATAAGCGGTAGAGAATGGATGGATGGATGTATCATCCACGGGACACCACCCACACCGAGGGACCCAGGGTGGTCCACCAGCCCCACCGAGGCGCCCCAAAAACCAGCCACCCGGACGAGGCCGCAGGGTCTCGGACTGGCAGTCATTGGCCCTACCCAGTGTACGAGTGGTCCTTGTGTGGTGTAGTGCATTAAAATCTGGAGTGGCCAGAGAGGATGGCCTTGCGGCCAAACCCTCCCGACCCACAACCGGCTGTCCTCCAGAAATAGGTGTATGTAGTGCATTAAAAAAAATGGATGAGTGTGTGTAATGCATTAAAATCTCAGGGGGCAGTCAGGGCGGAGGAGCAGGGCGTCTAGACCGGGAAACAACACTGACGTACTGGAACCCAGTCTTGACACCCGCACTGTCCCGACCCCACACCAGCCAACCAAGAAATCCTGAGTAGGTGTGTGTGCCCGGCTGTGACAAGTGAACAAATATTTACACTGAATGGTGTGAGTGTGTGCTAAGTGAGTGATTAAGAGGCATGGCTCCTGCAGGTCAGGCCCATCCGGCGGGACAACCACAGGGAGGGAGAACCTCCAGCCTGTTGACTTTTTAAATAAAATGACTTTATAGTTTTTCCATTTTGATTGACACTGTCATCTACATCTACAATATGTTTATTATTGAATACCCCGTATTTTGAAAGTGGTGTGCCGCATCATTCTGAGAGGTGTTCCTAATAGTATGGTGCAAAAGTCAGGTTTGAGGGTTTTGCAAGGCGCCGCTGTGTGTTGCTCTTGACTTGAAATGAGGTAGTTAATGAATTTAGCCATCTGAGGTAATAGCCGTGTGGGGTGGAGGATTTGAGTCGGTGGTGTGCTGGGGGTGCGATTTAGTATGGCGAGGGAGCACGGACAAGCGCAGTGCAGCGTGTTGCATATTCAGACGGATAATTAAGCGGCGGGAAGGTCTGGATTCCGTCAGGCGGCTGCTCCAATTTGGCTGGGATTGAAGATGGAATGAGGATGGGGGAGGTGGGATGGGGGGTGCGCGGTCACACGTGTGATTTATGCAAACATTGGCGATTGTAAATTGGCTCCTTGGGAGGCTAGACTCGGGCAGGAAGGTAAACAACACATGATTTGATTCTACAAGTCAAGTGCATGTCACGTGTGCACCAGCCTTCGCATGTCAAATTACACACACTCACTCCTCTGCATCGACATTTAAAAAAAAGTCTAACCTTGCCAGTGGGCACTGTTATTTTTTTAATCATAAAAAAATCATATTGGGAAATCAAACAATATACAGTAGTGCCATGAGATACGGGTTTAATTCGTTCCGTGAGTATGCTACAGACATGGGGATATACATTGGGATGGTCACAGCTTCTCTGTAACCCACAGTATTATTATTTGTTCTTCATAGAGGATAAATACTATACACCAGAGAGAATTCCTATATTGTCTTGTCTTTTGGGTTCAAATAACCATTGCCTAAAGCGTTATAACACCGCCATGTTGACATTACTCGTTAGCATGTGTAAGGTGTTTTGCATTGTTTGTCAAGAGTATGCTAAACAGACTATTCTCAAGTCAAACTATGTGGTTGTTTTAAATACATGACCTGCTATTCCCTTTGTTTTACGTTTAGTTTGACAGTAAACTTCAACTGGGAGTGGCAATAAACTTCTAATTACATTGTTCACCATGTACCAAACTGCTACTTGTTGTGAAGTGAGTTGAATTCACTGCCAACATACAGCACACCTATCGCAAATTTTGCTCGCAAGTCAAAGCCAAAAAAAACCCCAAAAACTAAGATGGCTCGTATTGAAAAACCTAAGATGGGTCACGCATATCTCAAGTCACCACAGTTTTGCCTATTTATGGTAATTGTCACATATTTGTGTAATTAAGGCTAAAATGCAATAATTCACACTGGTCAACAAATTCATTGTTGAAGGTTTTTTAGTCCAAATATCACATTGGTTTTGCGCTATCGGGTTAACTTTTTGAACTATGGCTCCATGTTTTTGTTTACATATACAGCTATTTTTGTTTTAGAGATTCAAATAAACAGAGGTTCATTCCCTGAATTTTGAATAATGATGACATAACATACAATTTACAGGTACTTACTTTAATCAATGTCTACTATTCAATTTACAGTAATAAACTGTTAACAACTTGGCATATAGACCTGGCCTGAAGAAAAGCAAGCATTCAGCAAAATTGTCCTAAATCAGTTGAAAACAAAGACAAACTACTTTTTTTTTTTTTTTTTTAAACCCAGTGTAATCTGTGATATGAGGGTTCGTCAAGTATGGTAGGAGAGTGGTAGGAGAGTACGAGGGTATGTCAATTTAATGTTGTAGAGGAGGAATTCAGATTTTTGGGGGGGAGGGAGGGGAACAGCCCGCGGCATCACCTGCGGTCTTAAAGTGTAAGCGTGGACAAGCCGCCACGGTGCCTTGAACCTGAATACATGCATGCACAAGCAGCTACCGGAGACACACAAAACACACTATTACGTACGCACAAGCGACACACACCTTGAATTGTGCGCACGCGCACACACAAACACACACACACACACACACACACACACACACACACACAGATGTTAAGTAAAAACAAAACAGCGCTCAAGGCTTGGAGGGGGCTTTAAATTAGCAGAGAGGCCGGGGGGAAATCTAAAGTTTGGTTACGGGAAGACAAGAGAGAGGCAGCAGAGGAGTGTGCCAGAGGCGCGCACGCTCACAAGCACGTGCATGCTCACAAGCATGGACACACACTCACAAAGGCAGCTAGAGGGGCTCAGGTGTTGACACCGTGTCCAAACACGACACTGTAGACATGGAGAACGTGTACAGTTGCTCTCACATCACAGTTGTCTTTTTCCAATGCAGGCTTCCCTGGGGGAGTGTGGTGTGCAGATGAAAAAGTGTGCTGCGAGGGGGAACGTGGGGAGGTGTGACTCTAATAGCCTGACTGCTTTTAGAAATCATATATCAATAATCACCCTGCTTGCTTTTCTCTCAATAAGTTGACAAACTATGCAAGTTTAAATCGTGAGAAATTTCAAAGGACTTCTGAATGGAAAGTCAAATAGCAGAACTTGAGAATTTTCTGGAAAAATGTGTGTGTGGAAAAAGTATGTGAAACCTTTGTAATTTCTTACATTTCAGCAGAAATTGGTGATAAAATGTAGTCTGATCTTAATCTTAGTCTGTTTAAACTAATACCCCATGAACAATTACACGTTTTCATATTTTTAGAGAGCATAATGTAAACATTCACAGGACATTCTATATTCTCTGCATTCTTAAGGTAAAATACATTTGGTGGTACCAGGCACTAAAATGAACAAGAAATTAAAGAAACTATGGCGGTGTAATATTTTTCTTTCATGACTATGTATCATACATATACTGTATATAGTTTTATAATTTTAAATACATAGAAACACATACATTTGTCATATATATAAAATTACTTGTTAAGAATGGGCTAACTCCATTATATATTTTTTTAAGTTTATCGTAACTTTTTGAATTAATAATATAAAGTACATGAAATTGACAGTTTTCATTTCACTGCATTAGTGATGTTTTAGATTTCTGCCGTTACATCTTTTCAGTATCGGTATGGAGGTACTTTATGTAAATATAGTGTAGCCCTCAAAGGCAGTACTCACAAAACCGTTGAACACTCAGTTCACTGGGGAAAAGAAACCCAAACCGATTGTCGTAGGAACGCGCCCTCAAAACGCTTCAGTAGGCACAGCGACTGGATCCCGTAGCGTCGAAGCGGCAGCCCGGTGACCTTGAGCAGGCAGGACCCGTGGCTTTGAAAGAGTAAATCCGTTCGCGTTGAAAACAGTCAAAAATCCGTTCGCGTCGAAAAAAACAGGTCCAGACCCCCAAAAAAAACTCTCCTTTCCCCACCGCATCTCCCGCTCTTTCTCCCCACGACCCACCTCCTTCCCCCAATCCCATTGGACGCACCACCCCCTTCAATCAATCATTAAAACAAAAAAAACCCTGAAATGTTCACAGACCCCTCGGAACGCAGGACACCCCAGTATCCATCCACACAAAGAACCAAACAAACTTTTAACTAGTTTTCACAACAGCAATTCAAACAAATACTGTTCAACACATTTTAGTCAGTACACTACAATAGCATATCAGTCAGAATTTTTGTATCATGACAACACTTGTTCTAACATGAAGCAATGTTTTAGACAGCTACAGTTTCCTACTTGGTGTTCTCCCATGAACTCCATTCTTCTTTAATGTTTGACATATGGTAGATTTGTCAACATCTATGTTGGCATGTGCCAGTGAATTCTGTAAATCTTCAGCTGACACTAACCTCGTTGAGCATTTTGCGCTTGCAGTCTTCTTAGGACGGCCACTCCTTGGAAGAGAAGCAACAGCGCTGAACTTTCTCCAGTCATAGACAATTTGTCTAACGGTGGATGAACATCAAGCCTTCAGAGATACTTTTGTAACCCTTTCCAGCTTTATGCAAGTCAAAAAATCTTAATTGTAGATGATCTTAGAGCTCTTTTGAGCCAGGCATGGTACACATCAGGCAATGCTTTTTGACTGGAGACAATTCTTAAAGCTGCTTTGAAGCCACACCTCCAATCTTGTCTCATTGATTGCACTCAAGGTTGGCTCTGTTTGGCTCAAACCTGACTCATTAGCTCTTGAAGAATCTGTAGTAGAGGTTCACTTAATTTTTCCTCCCTGTCCGGTGCATGTTTACATGTTATTTTCAATAAAACAAGAATACACAGTGCCGTGATAAAGTATTGGCCCCCTTCTCAAATTCTTATATTTTTGCATAGTTTCCCCACTTTATTTTTTTAAGATCATCAAACAAATGAAAATATCAGACAAATAGAACCCAAGTGAACTTAAGTGAGTGCCCACTCCAGGTCGGGGATGAGATCCTTCCCCAAGTGGAGGAGTTCAAATATCTTGGGGTCTTGTTCACGAGTGAGGGAAAAATGGAACGGGAGATCGACAGGCGGATCGGTGCAGCGGCCGAAATGAGTTAACTCCGCAGGGTGTCTGGGCTCTCCCTTAGAGATGGGGTGAGAAGCTCGGTCATCAGGGAGGAGCTCAGAGTAGAGCCGCTGCTCCTCCGCATTGAGAGGAGCCAGATGGGGTGGCATGGGCATCTGTTTAGGATGCCTGGATGCCTCCCTGATGAGGTTTTCCGGGCATGTCCCACCGGGAGGAGCGTCCCGCTCCAGGACACGCTGGAGAGGCGATGTGTCTTGGCTTGCCAGGGAACGTCTCGGGATCCCCTTGGAAGAGCTGGAGGAAGTGGCTGGGGAGAGGGAAGTCTGGGCTTCCCTGCTAAAGCTACTGCCCCCACGACCCGACCTCGGATAAGCGGAAGAAAATGGATGGATGGATTTGGATTTCAGCCTACATATATATAACTTCAGAATTCCTAGGAGAGAAATCAACATACCTCAGGGGACCTTTATTGATCTGCACTTAGCTTTTCCTTTGGCTTTTTTTGCAACAAATATTCCAAAACAAAACTGGCACACTTAAAACTGTATGACTCTAGTTTTACAAGAGCTCAAAAGTCTTCTGTTTTTAGCGTTTTCTTTTTTTGTCAATGACCCACCTGGGTCCTCTTGCCGACACGCCTGGCCACGATGAGCTGGATCATGCCGCGTTTGTTCCCCTCAGTAGACATGGACGTGCGCAGCGTCTCCATGGCGTCCTGGTTTGTTTTGCCCAGCAACGACTCGCTGTTGACAGCAATCAGCTGGTCGTTCACGCGCAGGCGCCCATCCTGGACAACAAGACAAGAAGAAGTGTGCTGCTTTATGAGCATGTTAGCTGACTAGTTAGCGCTGGCCCATGCCTAGTTTACATGCTAACATTAGGGTGTTTTCTACCAATCATCCAAGGAACTTTGAGTTCCTGGTAGCAGAAGTTCCTGGTAGCAAAATGTTCCTGTGGCACATGTGGTTTGTGTTTCCATCACACTTATTAGTTCAGGGTAGCTTAAGCAAATGAGGCTGATGTTGCCCACCTACTGGATCTAAAAAATGCTGGTATTTCAATCTTTCAAGCTAATGTCTTCTTAATCTAAATTTAAAATATTTGATACCTAAAAATTGAATCCTTTATCCAAGTGGGGCAATTGAGAACTGACTCACATTTGCAATGCCAACCTGGCTGCAGACAGTCTTTGAGGTAGGGTACCTGAATATAACAAAACTTATTATATACAGGTACATTTCAATAATTTAGAATATTATTCTGTATTCCTTATAATATGGCAGTATGGTGGTCGACTAGTTAGGACATCTGCCTCACAGTTTCTGAGGACCCATGTTCAAATCCGGCCTGGCCTATGTGGAATTTGCATGTTCTCCATGTGCCTGCATGGTTCTTCTCCGGGTACTCTGCTTTCCTCCCAAATCCCAAAATCATGCATGGTAGATTAATTGAAGACTGTAAATTGCCCGTAGGAGTGAATGTGAGTGCGAATGGTTGGTTGTTTATATGTGCCCTGCGACTGGCTGGCGACCAGTTCAGAGTGTATCCCGCCTCTCCAGCACGCCCGCGACCCTAGTGAGTATAGGCGGTATGAAAAACGAATGAATTTGAATATATTTACTCCATTTTATTGAGACGACATACCTAAATATATTGTGAAACAGAAGCTCACAGATGACTATAGATTTATCAGCTGGAAAATGCAATAGGGAAATGAGCCTGAAGCCTTACATTGTTCCACTACAAATTTGAGAACAATAAATCACATATATAGTCATCTGCAGGCTTATACATTTATTTATATATTTATTTATTCAAAAGGACACGTTTTTCTAATGTCTTGGCATTCAGGCGATTACATTTTTCTTTCATGCAAGTTCTCCATCTTTAGAGAACATCCGCTCACATGCCTTCCATGGACCTTTTATTCACCATGTGCTAGGATATAATGCAATGTTTAACTTGTTACTATATCCTATTGTACAAGTTTGTATATGTATTTGCTTCTATTTTGCTTTGTTTTACTCTGCTGTCTGCAGCCAGGTTGGCATTGCAAATACCTTACCTGGATAAGGTTCAATAAGTAAATAGGAAATACGACTTCATGGACAGCTCTTAGTCAGTTTTTAAATACAGCAGTGTGAACTATTTGGTATCTGTAAATGTGCTTGCATGAAAAAAACATTTATTTGTGAATGTACCAACAGACAAAAAGCCGGACTTCATTTCCTTGTCTTACACTATGGCAAATGCGACGTTTTTCCACAGGTTGGAGGACCTCCTGACTGGGAAGGTTTTTTATTTTTTTAATTTACTTTCTACACTCTAACCTTAACGCACATAACATAAGACAGTCGCTGAAGTACTATGAGTTAACAAAAAAAATTGCATTCAAGGGTTTACAGAAAGTACTTTCTATACTCTAAGCCTAACGCACAAAACATAACTTCAGATAGATTTATAAAAAAAAATTAAATAATAAAATCACAGGAGAAGGCCATGTTTTGTATTGCATTAATGCATATTGACTGTCAGTTCATACACAGAATTTACGCAAAACAGCAAGCATATCAATATTAGCACTATACCCCGATCCAACTTTTTAACTTTCGATCCTATACAGATATCGCAGCCTTGAGTTTTGGCTGCTACCGATATCGGTCCGATTTGATTTCAACAATAATCATACATAATTAAATTATTCTGTAGTACGGAATATGAGAAAAGGCTTGATCAAGTGATATTAGTCAAATAAAGAACTATAATTAGCAACAGTAGGCATGAGGAAAAAGTCACCCATTCATTCCATCAGCTTCTTCCCCCTTGCCATTAAATTGCTATAATTGGACTCGGCATCATTTGCACAACTGTAATTGTATCAGCATTAGCAGTAACCTTTCACTGCTCAGTGACTCTCTGTAGTGTGTTTTTACGTCTCAAAAGTATTTTTTTTCAAAATGGCTGTCTGTTGTCGTACTAGAGCGGCTCCAACTACCGGAGAAAAATTCCTTGTGTTTTTTTGACATACTTGGCAAATAAAGATGATTCTGATTATTAACCAATGAGTAACAAAGAAACTGCTGTGCACGTATTGAGTAACAAAGAAACTGCTGTGCACGTCTTGAACTCTGAGAGGTAGTGTGGTGCACCAATGTGATACACACTTCCAGTAAAAAAGTAAAAGAAGTCATGATAGAATATTTTTATTATAAGTCGTTTTTCACAGTTAAATAACATGAGTAGAGCCAGAGAGTATTGCAATATTGCCTGTTTGTATGTTTATATCACGTTTTTGTACCAATATTCATTATTTTAAGAGATAAGTGTCACGAGTTTGATGCTAATTTTTATTAGCTCGTCAATGGTATTTTTCATTCATTGTGTGTTAGCTTTGAGGTAGCGATTTTTGTAAACAAAAACGAAGAAAGAAACAAAGTCTGTGTTGTATTTGAAAATTCAATAAGTGTAATTATTTTGTGTGTATTTAGTTTTACAGTAAACAACTGGAGTTGTCAATAAATGACTTTAAGCAACATTCACTCTTACTCCTCGGTACTATGTGAGCAGCTGAGCAACCTGTTGTTGTGATCACATGGGCTCTGCATGCCAGAAGTCCTGGAACGGAGTTTGGAATGGACTGCTTGTATAAGAGTTGTAAAATGGGAGATTTTAGATCTAGTCCGATCCGATCCTTGTTTTTTTGGCTGACATCAGACTGCTTTACGATCTCAAAAATCAGATCGGGACACCCTAATTACAATAGCTACTCAGCTGTCCCATTTTACCTAACATACATTTACTGACTTGAGGATTCCGCCTCTCCAGGATTTAGCAAGTCGGTCAGCCAGCATTACCAGGTGCCTCTTTGGATGGCTGTGCACAGAGCTTGTGCTATTGTAATATTTGAGTGACTGTGTCTTACCAGTCTCAATTTTTGTAAAATATTAACACAAAATGGAGGCCCTGCTGCTCATTTGCTGAGAAAAGCCTTCCCCCTCCTCACAGACTACCTTCCAGGCGTCCAAATGTTGTTAATGCAAATTGCAAAACCACGTGATTAGCGATTGACATAATGCTAAAACTGTCATTGCGTATCTTTAAACAAAAAGGCATTATTTTTAATAGCATTTTCTAGGTTAAACCGACCTTGCACGCAGCCCCTCCGTTGATGATGGACTTGACGAAGATACCGAGGTCAGCATGGTTCTCCTTGGACCGGTTCCCCTTGACACTGACACCTAAGCCTGCGGAGCCCGAGTCGCTGAGCGGAATCTCGAAGGTCAGAAACTCACGACTGCCATCCGGCGTCAGCACCAGCTCGTCTTCCTCCGGCTTCTGACAAGAGAAAAAAAAACATTTTTATTTAACACAAAATAGGAAAATAGGCCTTGAAAATGGCATGCAAAGCCTTGGAATTCCAAACGCCATCATACGAGCTCCAAAGGATTAACTCTGTATTTTGTTTTATGGGGGGAAACAATTCAGCATTCAAGGCATTTTTGAGTAAACATTCACCTTGAATGTCGCACAAATAGGAATTCCAACACAAGTATACCTTGCAGGAACTCAGTTGTGAGAACTCAAAATGATCATCTTTGCACAACTTCACATTTTATTTGTCTTTTCAAGCAACAATTTTAAATTTGACTACATTTTTTAAAACAGACCTCTAAAGTCACAAAAAATTTCAGAACTACAACACAAGACAAGACATATATCTCACGAGAGTTCAGTTCAAGAGAGCTTCAAATGATTAACTGAGTGTATTTTATTTGAGGGGGCTTTCGGGGAGAAACAATTTAGCATTCAACCCATTATTTGGGCTAAAATTTACATGGTAAGTCGGAAAACAATTTGTAATTTCAACACAAGTCGTCAGATCTTACCCTACGAGAGCTCAGTTAAGCAAGCTACAAATGATTAGCTCTTTTGGCTTTTGGGGGGACAATTAAGAATTCAACCCATTTTTGGGGTGAAAATTCACCTCCAAAACGCCAAAAACATTTCGTAATTCCATTACATGACATCAAATTAGTTCAGTGAGCTTCATAGGTTTAACTCTTATTTTAGAAGTTCAACCACACAACATTGTGCGGCAACACGCCTCTAAAACGGCAAAACTCCAGATTTCGAGCGCTAGATGACAATTCTGAATTTAACCACAATTTTTACAAAAACACAACAACACACAACAAACTGGACAGAGTTTCAAAATTCCAATGTGCGAAATCAACGTAGCTCACTCAGTTCAGCGAGCTGCAAAGGATTTTTGACTTTTTGTTTGTCTTTTTTGGCAATAAATTCTGGACTCAACCATGTTGTGCAATAAATAAATAAATAGTCATCCAAAACTTCTTTGCAAAAGCTCCGATCAGCAGGGTCCAAACGATGTTGCCTGTTGTTAGCGTTTTTTTTACTTTTGTAGAAAGGTGACATCATTGGCTTCTTTTAAAACACCTGGCTTTCCGTTACCTGCTGATTTTACTGCATTGTTGATGTTGTTCATGTTTTATTGTAGATTCTACTACACTTTGTACCTTGTTTTGAAGTGTTATAGAAACGAAGTTATTTTATGAAGGTGACAGACAGTCTGTCCCTCAAACAAAATATTGTTGACAACTAACATGCCTTCAAGGAAAAAAAACTATGCTATTTTTCTCATTTGTAGACAAAAAATGTCCTCTCAGAGCCTGAAACATTTGGAAAGCGGGGGGGAAATGCAATTTGGGAACCCTGAGTGTCACAGCCATCGTCGTGACAACGCGGCATGAAAACTGGCTCTCTTTTTTCTCTCCTGCCACAACAGGTGCTCGTGTCTCTTTCTCACTCTCTCCTGATGGTAAACAGCATTCGCTCCGGCTCGTTATTCGACAGCTGTCCTCTGAATAGACGGGCTGTGTGCACGTCGCCGTCTGCCAATTATCGCACACGCTTAATGAATTCAATCACAGGGTTCGCTATCAGCACGCCATTAGTTGCCTTTGTTTTCCCGCGAAAGGGAGGAGGGAGGAAAATGGAATATGTGGAGGAAGGAAGTATGAGGATGAGGGGAGACAAATGCACTGTGGAATTCGGATGGGGAGAGAAGGAAAAAAATAACCATGTTGCCTGTAATCATCACCGAGTGTGGAGAAATAAATAATAAGACAATAGGAACGTCATTACTTCTGAGTCCGGATAAAGCAATCCTATTACACTGGAAATGATTACAATAAGGAGGCGGGAAATGATCTGTAGAGAGGGGAAATAACACAAAATAGGCCATGTGTCAGAAACAAGGTGGATTAGGATTTGAGTTGGTTAAATTTAGAGCCCTGGAATTGCCGGAAAATGCTTTCAACAAACATGGCAGGCTTTCGGTTTAATTTTAGGTACGGGTCCTTGAGACTTCTTCATGTGTCCTGTTATCATAGACATCTCTGCAGAATTGCATGTCTAGTGGTGAAACTGGTCTCAGGACAATTTTTTTCAAATTTTCCAGTGGGCGCAACTGAGTTTGAAATGGCTGATTCAAACTAAAATAGCAGTCTTTCTGTTTAATTCTGGGCATGGGTCCTTGAGACTTTTTTGTGCGTCCTGCAATGACAGACACATCCACCAAATTTCATGTCGATTAGAGAAACTGGTTTCAAGGGCTGATTATTTTTTTACTTTGTTAGGGGTGCGACTGAACAATGCAGCCCTATGGGGGGCACAAGTCAGTGCAAACTGTAGGCCGGTTCCAAGCCCGGATAAATGCAGAGGGTTGTGTCAGGAAGGGCATCCGGCTTAAAACCTTGCCAAACAAATATGAGCGTTCATCCAAAGAATTCCATACCGGATCGGTCGTGGCCCGGGTTAACAACGTCCGCCACCGGCGCCGTCAACCTGCAGGGCGCTGTTGGAAATTCAGCTACTGTGGGTCGAAGCCGAAGTCAAAGAAGAAGAAGAAGAAGAGGTGGAAAGCGGGTTCTTCGGCAGAAAGAGAAGAGGAAAACACAGAGCCTAGAACTGAATGTGGGGACTTTGAATGTTGGGACTATGACAGGAAAATCTCGGGAGTTGGTTGACATGATGATTAGGAGAAAGGTTGATATATTGTGTGTCCAGGAGACCAGGTGGAAAGGCAGTAAGGCTAGAAGTTTAGGGGCAGGGTTTAAATTATTTTACCATGGTGTAGATGGGAAGAGAAATGGAGTCGGGGTTATTTTAAAAGAAGAGTTGGCTAAGAATGTCTTGGAGGTGAAAAGAGTATCAGATCGAGTGATGAGGCTGAAATTTGAAATTGAGGGTGTTATGTGTAATGTGATTAGTGGCTATGCCCCACAGGTAGGATGTGACCTAGAGGTGAAAGAGAAATTCTGGAAGGAGCTAGATGATGTAGTTCTGAGCATCCCAGACAGAGAGAGAGTCGTAATTGGTGCAGATTGTAATGGACATGTTGGTGAAGGTAATAAGGGTGATGAAGAAGTGATGGGTAAGTACGGTATCCAGGAAAGGAACTTGGAGGGACAGATGGTGGTAGACTTTGCAACAAGGATGCAAATGGCTGTAGTGAACACTTTTTTCCAGAAGAGGCACGAACATAGGGTGACCTACAAGAGCGGAGGTAGAAGCACACAGGTGGATTACATCTTGTGCAGACGATGTAATCTGAAGGAGGTTACCAACTGTAAGGTAGTGATAGGGGAGAGTGTGGCTAGACAGCATAGGATGGTGGTGTGTAAGATGACTCTGGTGGTGGGGAGGAAAATTAGGAAGACAAAGGCAGAGAAGAGAACCATGTGGTGGAAGCTGAGACAGGACGAGTGTTGTGCAGCTTTTCGGGAAGAGGTGATACAGGCTCTCGGTGGACGGGAAGAGCTTCCAGAAGACTGGACCACTGCAGCCAAGGTGATCAGAGAAGCAGGCAGGAGAGTACTTGGTGTATCTTCTGGCAGGAAAGGAGAGAAGGAGACTTGGTGGTGGAACCTCACAGTACAGGAAATCATACAAGGAAAACGGTTAGCTAAGAAGAAGTGGGACACTGAGAGGACAGAGGAGAGGCGAAAGGAATACATTGAGATGCGACACAGGGCAAAGGTAGAGGTGGCAAAGGCAAAACAAGAGGCATATGATGACATGTATGGCAGGTTGGACACTAAAGAAGGAGAAAAGGATCTATACAGGCTGGCCAGACAGAGGGATAGAGATGGGAAGGATGTGCAGCAGGTTAGGGTGATTAAGGATAGAGATGGAAATATGTTGACTGGTGCCAGCAGTGTGCTAGGTAGATGGAAAGAATACTTCGAGGAGTTGATGAATGAGGAAAATGATAGAGAAGGGAGAGTAGAAGAGGCAAGTGTGGTGGACCAGGAAGTGGCAATGATTAGTAAGGGGGAAGTTAGAAAGGCATTAAAGAGAATGAAAAATGGAAAGGCAGTTGGTCCTGATGACATTCCTGTGGAGGTATGGAAGCATCTAGGAGAGGTGGCTGTGGAGTTTTTGACCAGCTTGTTCAATAGAATTCTAGTGCGTGAGAAGATGCCTGAGGAATGGAGGAAAAGTGTACTGGTGCCCATTTTTAAGAACAAAGGTGATGTGCAGAGCTGTGGCAACTATAGAGGAATAAAGTTGATGAGCCACACAATGAAGTTATGGGAAAGAGTAGTGGAGGCTAGACTCAGGACAGAAGTGAGTATTTGCGAGCAACAGTATGGTTTCATGCCTAGAAAGAGTACCACAGATGCATTATTTGCCTTGAGGATGTTGATGGAAAAGTACAGAGAAGGTCAGAAGGAGCTACATTGTGTCTTTGTAGATCTAGAGAAAGCCTATGACAGAGTACCCAGAGAGGAACTGTGGTACTGCATGCGGAAGTCTGGAGTGGCAGAGAAGTATGTTAGAATAATACAGGACATGTACGAGGGGAGCAGAACAGCGGTGAGGTGTGCTGTCGGTGTGACAGAAGAATTTAAGGTGGACGTGGGACTGCATCAGGGATCAGCCCTGAGCCCCTTCCTTTTTGCAGTGGTGATGGATAGGCTGACAGATGAGGTTAGACTGGAATCCCCGTGGACCATGATGTTTGCAGATGACATTGTGATCTGCAGTGAAAGCAGGGAGCAGCTGGAGGAACAGTTAGAAAGATGGAGGCATGCACTGGAAAGAAGAGGAATGAAGATTAGCCGAAGTAAAACAGAATATATGTGCATGAATGAGAGGGGTGGTGGGGGAAGAATGAGGCTACAGGGAGAAGAGATGGCAAGGGTAGAGGACTTTAAATACTTGGGGTCAACCGTCCAGAGCAATGGTGAGTGTGGTCAGGAAGTGAAGAAACGGGTCCAAGCAGGTTGGAACGGGTGGAGGAAGGTGTCAGGTGTGTTATGTGACAGAAGAGTCTCTGCTAGGATAAAGGGCAAAGTTTATAAAACAGTGGTGAGGCCAGCCATGATGTATGGATTAGAGACAGTGGCACTGAAGAGAGAACAGGAAGCAGAGCTGGAGGTGGCGGAAATGAAGATGTTGAGGTTCGCTCTCGGAGTGACCAGGTTGGATAAAATTAGAAATGAGCTCATCAGAGGGACAGCCAAGGTTCGATGTTTTGGAGACAAAGTTAGAGAGAGCAGACTTCAATGGTTTGGACACGTCCAGAGGAGAGAGAGTGAGTATATTGGTAGAAGGATGATGAGGAAGGAGCTGCCAGGCAAGAGAGCTAGAGGAAGACCAAAGAGAAGGTTGATGGATGTCGTGAGGGAAGACATGATGGCAGTTGGTGTTCGAGAGGAGGATGCAGGAGATAGGCTCTCATGGAAAAGGATGACGCGCTGTGGCGACCCCTAACGGGACAAGCCGAAAGGAAAAGAAGAAGAAGAAGAGGGGTGCGACTGAACAATAATGTCCGCCTTCCATTTCAATTTTAAGCATGGGTCTTTGAGACTTTCTTTTGTTCTGTTAAGATAGATACGTATGTCCACCCAATTTTGTGTCGGTAAAACTGGTGTTGGACTGAGTGTGAAACGGTTACATTTAACTAAACTATTTTGTCTTGAGTATGAGATGAGAAGTTACTGCAGGCTAAATTTCTCTCTCAGAGAAGCTTAAAAAAAAAAAAAAAAGTAGGGGAGAGTTGGAAAAAAAGTGTGAGGTAGGGAGGTGATAAAGGGAGAGAGGATAGGGAGAAACAAAGTAAAGAAAGGGAAACAGGCAAGTAGTAGGAGTGAAAAATTGGAGGAAAAGAAGTTAGAAAAGGTGACTGAAGGAAGGGATGAAGGACAGAGAAGGAGGTAGAAGAGAGGGAGCAAAGAAGAAAAGGAGTAGGAGGGGAGGTAAAAGAAGAAAGGAAGAGTAAGAAGAATGAACAGCAGGATGGAGAAAGAAAGAAAAAGGTGGATGGAGAGAAGACAATGAAGAACAACATTTGAGGAGGAAGAGGGGAAAATTGATGGCGAGAACAGAACTCTTCCTGAAGAGAGGGAGTCAAAAAGGAAGGAAGGAAAGGCAGAAAAGGCATAAGGGAGAAGGACAGAGAAATGGATAAATTGGCAGCAGTAAGAAAGGATGAAGATACTAACCCCAATTCCAATGAAGTTAGGAAGTTGTGTAAAACGTAAATACAAATAAAATACAATGATTTGCAAATCTTTTTCAACCCACAGGTATGCGCCAAAAAATGAGAATTTCGAGGGAAAGTGGATTCATTACAATTATTTGTTTCAAAAAGTTAAACTTATTTGGTATATTAGTTCACCACTCACAAAGTGATATATTTTAAGCCTTTATTTAATTTAATGTTGATTATTATGGCAGAAACAAAAAAATAAACAAATCCAGTATTTCACAAAATTAGAATATCATGACAAAATTCAACATTGTAGGCTTCCTGTGTCCCAATCTTGTCAGCTCATTAATGCAAAACACCTGCAAAGATTTTCCTCAGCCTTTAAATGGTCTCATTCTGGCTAAGTAGGCTTCAGAATCATGGGGAAGATTGCTGAATTGACGGTTGTGCAGAAAACCATCATTGACACCCTCCATAAGGAGAAAAGATCTAAAAAAAAAAATTGTAAAAGAAGCTGGATGCTCACAGAGCATTGTATCAAAGTACATTAACAGAGTGTTAAGAGGAAGGTGAAAATGTGGCTGGAAAAGGTGCACAAGTCACAGGGATGACCGCAGCCTTGAGAGGCTTGTCAAGCAACGGCCATTAGAAATCTGGGGGAGCTTCAAAAGGAGTGGACAGAGGCTGGTGTCAGTGCATCAAGAACCACCACATACAGACGTTGCATGACATGGGCTACAGCTGTACGATTCCATGTGTCAAGCCTTGTTCGACAATATCTGAATTTGCACATTCATATTTTATTTACTTTTATTTAATGTTCATACTGATTATAAAAAATAAAAAAAATCAGAGGTTACTCAATAGTTACTCATTCTTGGGTAGTAGTAGTTTTTTTTTTACAATATTCGGCTACTCTACCCACCTCTGGTGAGCATGCACCTTATCAGCTGTCAAATGTATATTTGCATTGTTGGGCAAAGGCTACCTAAATTGCAAGCTGATGGAAACGGGAAATGTTGCACTTTGTTTTTTGTTCCCAGCAGAAGAAATGGGTAGGATGGTTGTCTTAAATGGATTTTGTTACTTTGAGGTTTATGTTGTGACTTCATACAAATTCTACACACCAGCTCGTTGGGTGTTCGTGCGATGGCCGTGTTCATCTGGCTTGCATCCAAAATTTCTAGCTATATGCTAGCCGTTGGAAAACTTCGACTACACTAGCAGCTCTCTCTGTCTGACTGCAGCGCCCGCATTTCAAACGCACGCACAGCCACCCACCAACATGACCAAGGCCAATCAGACTGGGGTACCTCTTTCTCTGATTGGCTTAGACCACAAGGGTTTAATGTGTTTCTGCTTTCAAAGCTGTGGTTTATTTGCGCTTTGTTTTCCCCCTCAAATGGTTGCCTGTACCTGTGCAACCTCTTATTTTTTTTGGCGCACCGTTGAGATATTAGGGGGCACGTGCGACCCAATTGGTCACACACTAGAGTTCTGAAGCGGCAAGGCCGAAAACCAACATTGAATGCCTGTGACCTTCGATCCCTCAGGCGGCACTGCATTAAAAACTGGCATTGTTGTGTAAAGGATATTGCCACGTGAGCTCAGGAACACTTTGAATAATCATTGTCAGTTAATACAGTTTGTCGCTAAATCTACAAATGCCAACTCTAAACGCTACCATATAAAGCGAAAATTTGTCGCTAAATCTACAAATGCCAACTCAAAACGCTACCATATAAAGCGAAAGCCACATATCAAAAACACCCAGAAATGCCGCCGGCTTCTCTGTGCCCGAGCTCATCTGAGATGGACTGACACAAAGTAGAAAAGTGTGCTGTGGTCTGACAAGTCCACATTTCAAATTGTTTTGGGAAATCATTGACTTCATGTCCTCCGGGCAAAAGTGGAAAAGGACCCTTGGCGCAAAGTTCAAAAGCCAGCATCTGTGATGGTATTGGGATGTGTTAGTGCCCATGACATTGGTAACTTGTACATCTGTGAAGGTGCCATTAATGCTGACAGGTACATACCGGTTTTGGAGCAACATATGCTGCCATCCAAGCACTGTCTTCTTCAGGCACATCCTTGCTTATTTCAGCAAGACAACAGCAAGCCACATTCTGTACGTGTTACAACCGTGTGTCTTCATAGTAAAAGTACTAGAGTGGCCTGCCAGCAGTCCAGACCTGTCTCCAATTGAAAATGAGCGGCGCATTATCAAGCGCAAAATACGACACCGAAGACCCCGGACAGTTGAGGAACTGAAGTTATACATCAAGCAAGAAAGGGAATAAATTCCACCGACAAAGCTTCAACAATTAGTGTCCTCAGTTCCCAAACGCTTATTGAGTCTTCTTAAAAGGAAAGGTGATGTAACACAGTGGTAAACATGGCCCTGTCCCAGCTTTTTTTTAATGTGTTGCAAGCATCAAATTCAAAATGAGTGAATATGCATGTTCGCGAATGGTTGTCTGTCTATATGTATCATGCAATTGGTTAGCGACCAGTGCAGGACGTACCCCGCCTCTCGCCCAAAGTCATCACAGCCAGCCAGTCAGCCAGCACACTTGCAACCCTAGTGAAAATGGATGGCAGATGGATGGATGACTAATTGCAAAAAAAAAAAAAAAAAAAAGTTAAATCAGTTTTAACATTTAATATCTTGCGTTTCTGGTGTATTCAATTGAATATAAGTTGAAAAGGATTGGCAAATCATCGTATTCTGTTTTTATTTACATTTTACACAACGCCCAAGTTCACTGGAATTGGAGTTTGTAGAAGGGAAGACAAGGAAGTGAAGGGAAGAAAAGGAAGTTGAGAAGAGGATAAAGGCATGAGGAGGGGGAGTGAAAAATAGGTAAAGAGGTAAAGATAGGGGCGGTAAAGGAGCAAAAACAAAAGTTAGATAAAGAAGGAACAGAAGAGGGATTAAAAAGAAAGGGAGTTAGGAGGAGGGGCGAAATGAAGGAAGAAAGAGCAAGAGGAGTGAAGAGAGGATGGATCATTCTCTCTTCTTTTCTTGCTGTGTGGTTGTGACACAGGCCCCGCAGCTGTGTCGTCTCTGAGATGACCCGACTAGTGAATTGGTTGACAGCACCACGGATGATGCGGCGGAGGCAGCTCGTTGTTGGATGCCGGTTCGATATGTCACCGTACACACACACACCCCCACACCCACACACACACACACACCCACACACAGTAACTCACTCACACACAGACACACACAACAAGTCACACAGGCCTTCCTGATTGGCTACGACAATGTCAACGATCTCATTAAATGCTCCTATTTACGCCATATATGATAACATGCACTCACAACAGATGGCTGTGTGTATGATATCGTAGATAGCTTCCTGGCACAGTGCCGCCTACGCATTATTGGTGATATGCACGATAACATAAACAGCCACTTTCCATAAGCCTCTGTGACTAATGGCCTCCACAACATGGCGCACCGACGTCTCGCGTTAAGGCCCCATTACGGTGTCATCATCGAGACATTATGACACACAGATAACCATCATCACTGCATTGTTGCTATTGTTGAGGCCAGGTGCTGCCGAGAAGGGTGTGTGTGTGTGTGTGTGTGTGTGTGTGTGTGTGTGCCAGTGAGAGAGAGTCCATTTTTTTCACCATTTATGGTAATTTGACACCAGTATGGAAAAATCAAGCCTGACTGAAAATTACCAAACCCAACCACACCGAACCAAAACCAACCCAGACAGCTGACTGGAAAGTGAACTTGTCGGAACTTTCCCTAAGATTGGTGCAACAGTTTCCAAGTTGATAGACCAGGGAAAGCTCCACAGATGCCCGATGTTTACGCGGGGCTCCCGGGTGTTTATGAGCAGGATAATTACCAAATCGTGTGCTGAGCGCCTCCGAAGCAGATGCGCGCACAAACTTTACGTTCAAGGACTCGGGCCGACTTTTTCCATCCGCCCCCGACCAAGAAACAAAATGAAAGATTTTTACAATTCACCTCATGCGCCGCCATCCAGACGACCCAACTCATCCTCGGCCTACAAATGAAGACATTTTTTTTCTTCTGCTTCCACTGACTGACACGCCGTCCATCTGAGATGAACGATTCAAATTAGCCTCACTTTCCCTTTGTGTGACTACAAAACTGAAGCATTGTAGTTGTTTTTTATCCACTTCCCACAGATTACAAATTTCAACGCAAAGGGGATTAAATAAAGGAGCAAGAGGAGCAAGGGTTGGAAGGGGATGGGATTTGGTGGGGGTCTTACCAAATCTCTGGGGCTTTGCATCTGCATCTGGACCTCACCGCTCTGCTGGAGGTCACACAAACAACAAGCACAAGTCACTAAACAAACAATGTGAAAATGACACAAAACACATCTTAACTTCGATCAAGCCGGTGTGATTTTTTTGTGAGGCTACTATATGGGTACCAGTGATGGAAAAATGACATGTAAGAACCACTGAATGGGAAACTGAACGTACTAGGACAAAGATAAGTACATAAGTCATATTTTTAAGATTACATATTTTGTGAAACGGTTTTCTGAAAGAGAATATACAGTATATTGCCAAAAATATTCGCTCACCTGCCATGACTCACAGATGATTTTAAAGGTCACGTATTTTGACTATTTAAACCTCCATTGAGTGACTGTAACATGGAATTAGTATAAAAGTGTCTATGTCTATTTCATTAAAAAAAACACCTTGGTTTTGTCATACGAGTGTCCAGAGAAGGCCCCTCTGACAGTTACTTCTCTTTGACCCACTTTTGTATCCCCTAAGACCGCCCCGTTTCCTTGATCGGTTGCCTCCATGTTGAAGACCCACTTGTGAGAGCACACGTGTTTGTTATGTTGACAGTGCTGGCTTGGGAGCGGAGAGTTAGGCGCAGATCTTCGATAGTGACGTAGATAAGTTCCAGAAATTCTAATGACCTGATTTCAGGCCTCTCAGCAGAAAAACGTCTGAAACTCAGGAATGCGTGGAATTCATATTTCACATGTTTACTGAGGCACCATAGAGTTGGTTTGGCAAAATATGTCCCCTTTAAGTGATATTCTAAATCCATATGGTTTAATATGATAGTTTACCCTTTGCAGCTGTAACAGCTTCAACTCTTGTAGGAAGGCTTTCAACAAGGTTTAGGAGTGAGTTTATGGGAATTTTTGCCCATTCTTCCTGGAGCATATTTGTGAAGTCACACACTGATGTTGGACGAGAAGGCCTGGCTCATTGTATACTCAAAATCAACCCAAAGGTCTTCTATCGGGTTGAGGGCAGGACTCTGTGCAGGCCAGTCAAGTTCATCCACAGCAGACTCGACTGTCACCCATGTCTTTATGAATCTTGCTTTGTGTAGCGGTTGACTGTCCAAAATCTCTTGATATGCTGAAGCATTTAGAGTTCCTTTCACTGGAACTGTGGGAACAGTTTGGAAATGGCCCCTTCCTGAACCAATCAAGGTTCATAAAGACATGGATGAGAGAGTTTGACGTGGATGAAATTGACTGGCCTGCACAATCTTGACCTCAACCCTATAGAACACGTTTGGATGAATTAGATAGAGCCGAGACTGAGAGCCAAGCCTTCTTGTCCAACATCAGTGTGTAACATCACAAATGCGCTTCTGTAAAAGTGGTCATAAATTCCCATAAACGCACTCCCAAACCTTTCCGAAACAGTTTAAGATGATATAACTGCAGGGTGGGGGTTGGGGGGCATGTCATATCAAACCCTATGGATTCGGAATGGGATGTCACTTAAATTCATATGTGAATGTGAATCAAGGCAGGTGAGTGAATACTTTTGGCAATATTGTGTAAGTCTAATCTATTTATAGGGAAATCTGTAATTTTTTTTAGGAGGAATAGTCATTTTTAAGGGCCAAAAGGTCATGTTATAATTATTATTAGTATTTATTTTATTCAAATGATGTGTATTCTTACTTTTTATTATGGCATTCATTGTTTCAATGGAAAATTGTAATGGTACAAGAATTTAATTTTAAAAAATTTATTAAACACAAATTGTATTACATTTTTTATTTTTTAAATGTCTTTATTGTTCTAAGATTCTGACTGTACTCTTGTCGCACTTTTTTTCTCATCCCAGTGTGTCCCTAATACTTGGTAGAAATGACTAGACAAGGGTGCTAGTATGAGGGTTCAATACCTGTCATTGTAAATGTCAAGTCGACATTAAAGTATGAGTAATATCACCAAAGTGCCCTCCTCAAAAAACGACATATAACCCTCAGCTTTGAGTTTGTCTGCTTTTCCAAAATCGACCTCTTTTCTGCCTGCTACTCACATCTAAAGGCAACTTTCCCTTCCTTGACAGAATTGTCGCCAATAAGGCGCTTGTTTGACACTCCTTCCGCCTCCACTGGAAAAGACACCAACAGATGTAAAAAAAAATAAAAAAAATAAAATAAAAAAAGCTAAACTACTACACTACTTAAACGAGCTCTTATGCAAAGAGAGAGGATAATTTCTATACAGACGGACAGACGGCACTCCTCAATCTTCGGTGCAATTACGAACGCACAGACTGCTGTTGATGCCAACAGATGTGCGGGACATCACGTCTCATTTGCCGCATGGGTCAATTCCCGCCAACATCTGGATGCGTTAAAACTTATCAAGAGTCCACTTGATACATTACCTGCGAACTGCCTCAAGGAGACAAGAAGTAACGCTCACAAGGTAAAACATAATCCACAAATTATTTTCATAAAAATCTGATTTCCGATTTTAGACACAAGCACCTGTTTGCAGCCATTTTGTTAGTGTAACCAATTCCCCCCAGCGCGAAATTAAATTCATCTCCCAGCCATGGAGTGAAACCAGAGATAAAACGGAAACTACGTACCGCTTCTTGAGGGAGGAAGGTGTCTTCCTGGCGGAGGACCAGCAGCCCCACTGTGCCCCCCATGGGCGTGGCCCTGAGGATGGACACCACCTCCTCCTGGCTGCGACCGTTTAAGTCGATGCCATTCACCTGAACACAAGTGCTACTTGTTAATACTCACATTTGACCGTTGTTATCTGTTGTTATAGTTGGCTGCCAGACTGTATTTTTTTCAGGGGAAAAAAAAAAATCCACATTTTCTAAGGAAAAGCTTTATATTTATTAAGTCTTTTTTTTTTAGGTAAAATTTTATACTTTTGGAGAAAAAAACTTATATATGATTTATGTTACATATTATTAAGGGGAAAACGCATGTTTGAGAAAAAAAAAACATTTTGTTAAAAAAATTTTAAATAAAACCTCCAGAAAAAATACTTTTAAGAAGTCATCATAAATCACATTTTACATCGATTTTTTTGGAACACCCATATAATACTTCTCATGTTATTGTTGCAATTGTTTTTTTAAAGTTACTTTTTTTTTTGTCATTTACACATGCTCACTTCCAGTAATCTGTCGCCAGCCTTGAGGCGTCCATCTTGAATGGCAGCTCCCCTTGGTAGGATGTTCTTGACGTAGATGGGCGCCGAGCCCCCGATGGGGACGTCGCGCGACGTGATGCTGAAGCCCAATCCTTCCGGCCCTGTGGGGCGACCACAGTATAAGCATGTCAGAGAGAAGTCCATTTATAGATCACAGGCTTGAGACTAAACAAAATGTTGAGGGAGTATTTACGTAATTAAAACGATCATAGCAAGGTTGTTTTATTAGAATGTCCTGTGTAGCTCTGAGGAGACAACCAATCCAAACAATACATTTTTGTTCATCTCATGCAGCTAAATACAACAACCAAAATATTAGGTCTATAAGTCTATGGAGGGCTCTTGGAAATGAACAAAATGAGCCTAAAAGGGCCACTTCAAACCAAAATAGCAGATTTCCTGTCTTTTTGTGTGTGCTTTCTTGAGACTTTTTTCTGGGTCTACTCATAATAGACATGTCTACCAAATGCCATGTAGCAGAGTTTAAACGGGCTTCAAGGGCCAAATTTTTCAGAAAGTCATTAGCTGAGTATATTACGGGATCTTTAACAAACTTTGCCACCATGCTCCAGCCACACACATTGACAAAAAAAAACAACATTTGCACAATTTAGTATCTGTCTAGTTTGCACGCTTCCAAGTTAGTAACTGACAAAATCTTTATAAATATTCAATTATTTTAAAGAGATCCGGAAATAGTCCAAATGAGCCTGAAATGTCTGCTTCAAACTAAAATGTCAGACGTCCTATTTCTTTTTAGGCATGGCCTGTTGCAATTTTTTTTGGTAGGCCTATTCATGATAGACATGCCTAGCCAATTTCATGTTGCTCAGTGAAAGTGGCTTCGGGGGCTGAATTTTAACATTAAAAAAATGCAGTGATTGCTGAATACTAAAGGTTTCTATTTTCTGACGTTTTCGTCAGATTTCAACAGTGTGCTTCGCCCTCACACAATAAAAAAATATTTTTTTTTCAAATTTTATCAGTCTTGTATTCACAGTTCCAATTTTGTAGCAATTGGATAAAATCTCTCAGACGTCCAGAAGTCCATCTTTGAAGGACCCCTGGAAATGGCCAAAATGAGCTCAAATGAGTCTCTTCAAACCAAAATGGCAGACTTCCTGTGTGTTTTCAGGCATGGGTTCTTCAGACTTTTTTGGGTCTACTCATGGTAGACATGCCTACCAAATGTCATCCTGCTGAGTGAAACTGGCTTCGGGGGCTCTTTTTTATTTTAATGGTTTTTTTCTTCAATCATGATCTTATTAATCAAGTTTCTTGTTTTATGAAGAGTCATTAAAATATATAAATACAAAAGTCATCCATCCATTTTCTATGCCAAGTATACTGTTCATGGTTGTAGGGAGCTAGTGCAGGTAGGGTTGGGCATCATTTTAATTTGAACGATTCCGACCCCAGTTCCTCGTTTCCATTCCTGTTTGAAACGGTTCAAGTCAGATTCTTTTTGTGGACACGGTCAAAAACCTATGCACCGTTTAAATAAGGAGTGTCCATACTATGGCCATCCATTTTCTTAGCGGCCCCCAGCACAGACTAAAATGAATATTTGACACAGCCCTGTCATTTTCCTGCATTGTAGTACAGTACTTTTTAATTCTACACTGGGTGGCAAGGAAAGCAGGAGAAGTAGTAGTTTGTTCTTATCTCTCAATTCCTTGCTTTCAACCAATTACATATCATTTGGTAGTGCCACTTGCCACCCCAAAATCCTGAAAAATTATTGATAGTTTTTAATAACTATACAGTATCTATAAAACTAAATATAGCTTTATATATCTTTACCTACACTGATGGAATGGTTTATTGTGCTAAATAAATTAAAGACGACAAAATGGCCTTTGCCTCCTTCGATTTTAATGTATGTGGGCCTTGGAAGAAAAAGTTTGAACCCCCCTGGTTTAAATTAAAAAGCTGACCACTCGTCTGAACTTCGATGAATTTTGATTCTATTAACTTTTTATGAATTTTACCATGAATTTCTCACAGGGTTATTTTTAACCAGTATCAAACCTCTTAACTTGAATTCGTGTTATTCATTTTCTTTGCACAGGAGTATAGGTTACACTTTCACAAGAAAGCTTTATGTTTGAAAACCTCATGAAATTAAATTTACTCATGAGTGTCTAATGCTTCAGATAGTAAAAACATGTGAATACTCCCACTGATGGGCTGACCTGGTGTACATTGTGAATTGATATCAAACAAAACTAGAACAACTTGACAACCCAGTCCAGATTAGCAGCAGGTACAGTATTAACTCAAAAAGAGTTATTGTTTTTATTTGATTATCATATCTGCCTGTTCCGGCAACGTGTGAGCGTTGTGGACATAGTGTCTTCAACAGTGTACATGTTTGCTTGGAATAGGAAAAAAAACATGCTAATGTTAGCTGGTTATTTGCATTTACACTTGAGGCACCGTTTTAGTCACAGTTTAACTTGTCAGATGCCTCAATGTTGGCATTAGAAATATTTTATTGTTTCACTCACTCAATTACGACCAGTCAAATTCAGTGCGCGCGCTGTAGGCTGAGGCATCCGTTACTTCTACAACGTTGTGAAACCTCCTTTGCAAAATTTTATCTTAATGCAAGTGCTGCACTGAGGCAACTGATCATTTATTTTAACATAGTTAAGACATACTTTCTATCGCTGCCGTATACACCGTTGGGCACGCACTTCTTCGTTGGCTTTCAGCGGGGTCTTCTACAGGTCGGTGGACTGTATGCATCGAAACTAGGAACCTAAATTGTTAAATTTGAACGATTACAGGCAAATCGGAATATTAGTCCCGGTTGTAATTGATTCTCGATACTCAATGCCCAACCCTAATCGCAGGGCACATATAGACTGACGACCATTTACTCTCACTTTCACACTCTCACTGAGTGGGAAGTGAACCCATGCTACCTGCACTGAAGTCAGGCAAATGTACCACTACACCATCAGTTACTTAATTACAAAATCTCTTAGACAAAACAGTTTTTGAAAAATTACCCTAAAAAGGTCACTTCAAACCATAATGGTAGGCTCCTGTTTGTTTTGGGCCCTTGAGACTTTTCTGTGGGTCAACTCATGACAGACATGTCTACCACATTTCCTGTTGCTAAGTGAAACTGGCTTCAGGGGCTGAATTTTCAAAAAGGTGATGAGCTAAGTTATATTTTTTTTTAATGGCGAGTCATCAAACCTCACCGCCCATAGACAATGACGAAAATCAAAATTTTTCATAATTTGTCTAGTTTGTCGTTCAAATTTGGTAGCAATCAGACAAATTCTCAAGGACAATTCTCTCTCTGAAAAATAACCCTAAAATGGTCACTTTAGACCAAAATGTCAGGCTTCCTGTTTATTTTACTGCATGGGACTTCTTTGTGGGTCTACTCATGATACAAATCAGCCAAATTTCATGTCGTAAAGTTAAAGTGGGTTCGGGTGCAGATTTTTAAAAGCTCTCCTTCGAGGCATGTTTTTATGTAAAGAAGTGAATCAACATCCTATTATGAGGATAGTTGGGGAGAGGAAATAATGACTAAGCCTCCATCCTGTCCAGACTGCTGTTGTATTTGCATGGGAAAAAAAATTGTGGCAAGCAACAAGTTGGGACTAAGTGGATGTTAACTATGCAAAGGTCAGCCAGAAGCTGTCAGTTTTGCCAAGTTAGCTACTTTTCCGACCCTTCAAGAGACAATTTTTTAGAGACCATTTTGCAAGAACGTGACTACTTACTTAAATTCCCGCAAAGAAACAGACAACATGAGCGGAATCATTTTCACATTATTTTGCTAAGACAAGAAAGGAGACAGGTGGAAGAAATCACAGACTTAAATGAGCAGTCAGGAGAAGGGTACTAAAGAATTTCCAAGGCATTAAATAGACCGTGAAACAGAGTAAAGACAGTCATGATCAAGGGGAGAAAATTTGGCACAACAGTGACATTACCAAGAACTGGACATCCCTCCAAAATTTGTCAAAAGAGAAGAAGAAAACTGGTCTGGGAGGCTGCCAAGAGGCTGACAATAACATTTACCGAGATGCAGGTATTTCTGGCAAGTACTGGCTATTAGTACATGTGAGAAAAAAAAATTCCTTTGTCATATGTCTGCGCTATGGGGTAAGGTGTCAAGATGGAAGCCTTATCATACAAAGAAATACATCCACGCCCAGCTACATTTAGCAAAAAGACACTTGATATCTCACAATTGCTTGTGGGAAAATGTAGGATTCAAAGGTATAAACAATGCGGGTGTTTAATCTGTGCCGGGAGCGGCGGGATTAAGTGGAAACAAAACAAGATGAGGCCAACAATCCTCTTGAGAGACGTTGCTAATCTTCCGGCAAACGTCTGCTGCGGAAAGACACAGCACCAGAGCAAGAGTGACGACATGATGAGGAGATTTCAGTGTGAAGACCAAACAACAAGAAGCAGCTGTTTTTGTCACTGACGAGAGAGGGGAAAAAAATAAAAAAAGAGATTTTGGGAGGTTGCAGTCGCGTCTTTGTTGTAGCACAGGGGGCTGCTTAGCAACAAGCCCTCCGCCCGAACCCCCAACTAATGCATGCACCTCTTCCAAGGCATCCATCAAAGGTAACGCCAAATACCTGCGCAAAATGTTGTTCCGACGTCCACCTGTTGCTTTTTGTGACATGTGCACTAAAGTACTGTGGCCGACGGGGCCAAATGCGCTGAAAACGGCCATATGCTGCATAGTAGGAATGACGCATTACGAAAAAGAAACAAGCACATAAAACAACTGTAAAACAAATACGTTTTAAAAATAAAAAACAAACAAAAAAAACAAAAAAATGCAAATCACAGAAGACAACAGCAAAAGAAAAATGCTGCAAACACAATCGCCTTCCCATGGGCTCAGCACTTGTGGGAGGGGCCATAGAGGTCGGGTGCAGTACGAGCTGGGCGGTGGCCGAAGGCGGGGAACTTGGCGATCCGATCCCCGGCTACAGAAGCTGGCTCTGAAATGTCACCTCTCTGGCAGGGAAGGAGCCCGAGCTGGTGTGTGAGGTCGAGAAGTTCCGTCTAGATCTAGTCGGACTCGCCTCCACGCACAGCTTGGGCTCTGGTACCAGTCCTCTCGAGAGGGGTTGGACTCTCTTCCACTCTGGAGTTGCCCACGGTGAGAGGCGCCGAGCAGGTGTGGTTATACTTATTGTTCCCCGGGTGGGCGCCTGTACGTTGGGGTTCACCCCAGTGGACGAGAGGATAGCCTCCCTCCGCCTCCGGGTGGGGGGAACGGGTCCTGACTGTTGTTTGTGCATATGCACCAAACATCAGTTCAGAGTACCCACCCTTTTTTGGAGTCCTTGGAGGGGGTGCTGGAGAGAGCTCCCGCTGGGGACTCCATCGTTCTGCTGGGGGACTTCAATGCTCACGTGGGCAATGACAGTGAGACCTGGAAGGGCGTGATTGGGAGGAACGGCCCTCCCGATAAGAACCCGAACGGTGTTCTGTTATTGGACTTCTGTGCTCATCACCGATTGTCCATAACAAACACCATGTTGAAGCATAAGGGTGCCCACACGTGCACTTGGCACCAGGATACCCTAGGTTGCAGTTGGATGATCGACTTTGTGGTCGTGTCATCGTACTTGCGGCCGCATGTCTTGGACACTCGGGTGAAGAGCGGGGCGGAGCTGTCAACTGATCACCACCTGGTGGGGAGTTTGCTCCGATGGGGGAGAATATGCTGGTCCGACGTGGCAGGCCCAAACATATGGTGAGGGTCTGCTGGGAACGTCTGGCGGAATCCCCTGTCAGGAGTTTCAACTCCCACCTCCGACAGAACTTTGCTCATGTTCCGGGGGAGGCAGGGGACATCGACTCTGAGTGGACCATGTTCCGTGCCTCCATTGCTTTGGCGGCCAACCGGAGCTGTGGCCGTAAGGTGGTCGGTGCCTGTCGTGGCACCAATCCCCGAACCCATCCTTACTAAACGCCTGCTGGGCGTCCTTGCTAAAGTTACTGCCCCAGCAACCCGACCTCGGATAAGCTGTAGAAAATGGATGGATGGATGCTTGCAAACACAACAAAACACACAAATTCCATAAGAGAGAAATGTTCACGCCACACAACAGAAGCCCGCCAGGCCACTAGGGGCCATGACCTCCGAAATGGACCAGTCCTGTGAGATCAGAGGCACTACAGGTACAGTGGGTACGGAAAGTTTTCAGACACCCTTTAATTTTTCACTTTGTTATATTGCAGCCATTTGTTAAAATCATTTAAGTTCATTTCTTTCCCTCATTAATGTACACACAGCACCCAATATTGACAGAAAAAAACGGAATTGTTGAAATTTTTGCTGATTTATTAAAAAAGATAAAATGTAATATCACACAGCCATAAGTCTTCAGACCCTTTGCTGTAACACTCATATTTAACTCGGGTGCTGTCCATTTCTTCTGATCATCCTTAAGATGGTTCTACACCTTCATTGGAGTCCAGCTGTGTTTAATTATACTGATTGGACTTGAAAAAAAAATAATAATAATAATAATGTACTGGCATTACCAGATTACCAGATAACTAGCAACCCTTTACTGCTCAGTGACTGTTTTTTTTTTTTGTCAATGTCTTTATGTCTCAAAAGTGTTCTCTGTCAATTGACTGTCTGTTGTCGTACTAGAGCGGCTCCAACTACCGGAGACAAATTCCTTGTGTGTTTTTTGGACATACTTGGCAAATAAAGATGATTCTGATTCTGATTAGGAAAGCCACACCCCTGTCTATACAAGACCTTACAGCTCACAGTGCATGTCAAAGCAAATGAGGATCATGAGGTCAAAGGAACTGCCTGAAGAGGTCAGAGACAGAATTGTGGCAAGGCACAGATCTGGCCAAGGTTACAAAAACATTTCTGCTGTACTTAAGGTTCCTAAGAGCACAGTGGCCTCCATAATTCTTAGATGGACGATCAGAACCCTTCCTAGAGCTGGCCGTCTGGCCAAACTGAGCAATTGGGGGAGAACAGCCTTGGTGAGAGAGGTAAAGAAGAACCCAAAGGTCAAGGTCAACCATCACTGCAGCCCTCCACCAGTCGGGGCTTTATGGCATAGTAGCCCGATGGAAGCCTCTCCTCAGTGCAAGACACATGAAAGCCCGCATGGAGTGTGCTAAAAAAAACACCTGAAGGACTCCAAGATGGTGAGAAATGATTCTCTGGTCTCATGAGACCAAGATATAAATTGGTGGCCTTAATTCTAAGTGGCATGTGTAGAGAAAACAAGGCACTGCTCATCATCTGTCCAATACAGTCCCAACAGTGAAGCATGGTGATGGCAGCATCATGCTGTGGGTGTGTTTTTCAGCTGAAGGGATAGGGAGACTTGGTTGCAATCGAAGAAAAAATGAATGCGGCCAAGTACAGGGATATCCTGGACGAAAATCTTCTCCAGAGTGCTCAGAACCTCAGACTGGGCCGAAGGGTCACCTTCAAAGAAGACAATGACCCTAAGCACGCAGCTAAAATAACGAAGGAGTGCCTTCAGAACAACTCCATGACTGTTCTTGAGTGGCCCAGCCAGAGCCCTGACTTAAACCCAATTGAGCATTTCTGGAAAGACCTGAAAATGGCTGCCCACCAACGTTAGCATCCAACCTGAAAGACCTGCAGAGGATCTGCAAGGAGGAATGGGAGACGATCCCCAAATCCAGGTGTGAAAAACTTGCATCATTCCCAAAAATACTCATGGCTGTATTAGCTCAAAAAGGTGCTTCTACTAAATACTGAGCAAATGGTCTGAATACTTATGGCTGTGTGATATTTAAGTTTTTCTTTTTTAATAAATATGCAAAAACTTCAACAATTCCATTTATTTTCTGTCACTATTGGGTGCTGTGTGTACATTAATGTGGAAATAAATTAACTTAAATGAATTTAGCAAATGGCTGCAATATAAAAAAAGAAAAATACTTTCCGTACCCACGATGTAGCGGTAGATGCACCACGCCCAATTTGTTGTTTGTATTACAGTAATTAAAACTTGTCTTTTCAAAACCGTGGTATACCTTCAACATAGTATTCGGCCCATGCTTAATTGCTACTCTGAAGAGACAAACTTCAGGTGTACAATGTGTCATTTAAATTAATTCACTCAAAAATAGAAATATGAAAACATGTTAAAACGTGCGTTTAAAATAATGGATCCATTTTTTCACATTGCCATATATCTCGCAGCTTTAGAACAAAAAAAACAAAAACAAAAACAAAAAATCAGAAAAAAGTCAAAAAGTAATTTTTTTCCCCAATATCGTGCAGCCCTAGTTTCAAAACAGGGTTAGGGTTTCAAAGTAGGGTTTCAAACCAGTGCTAGGTTTCCAAAGTAGGGTTACAAAATCGAGTTTCTAGGCAGTTTTCTGATTTTAAGTTTTGTAGATGGGGTGAAAGTTTGCAGTTATGGTTTCAAATCATGGTTTCAAGGTCAAATTAGGGTTTCAAAGTAGGGTTCCAAGGATTAGGATTAGGATTTAAAAATAGGGTTACCAGCCAGGATTATATTTGAAAATCCTCCTGAATATGCCTTAGTGTTTTTTGTACTCACGCTATCTTGCTATAGTGTATGTTAGGATACCAACAATTGGCATGCTATGTTAGCATTCTACTTTGACTTTACACCGATCTGATTGGCTAAATCGGATCAGCCGATATTTTGCATTTCATGCAAATTTTGTCAATGGCTGTAATGTCATAATTCACCATTCCGATCAATGACATCATTGTTTGAAACTTCGAATTAAGACAATACAGTCGACACAATCTCATTTACTCTGTGGAAGTTCAGTGATGCCCTTTGTGTATGTTTGAGTCCTAAGGCCAGTATATTTCTTGAACTGTCGCGTGACTTTTGTGTGCAAACTGTTGCGCATCAAGGCGGAACGTCCGCCTCCGCATCCTCAACCATCCAATCGAAACCTAAAAGCGTCCACATTAGATTTGTGATTGACGCAGTAAAAAAAATAATAATAAAAAAAAAAAAAAAAAATCCTAAAAATTATTTTATTTTCATCAAAAAATACTATGTACCGTATGTATGTTATTTATTGAATTGTATTATCTCTTTAATTAAGAGAATGTACTTTTGCCGGTGTAATCATGTCAAAGTAGCTGACCTCGATCGGCAGAAGTTCCCCCTTGACACATTCAGCCAATCAGATGCGAGCAGCAGGCAGGCGCAATGTTTATGAAATAACACGGTAGGCGCGTTATCGGTGCACAAAACCTTTTGCCAAACGAGGACTAAACAGTTAGGATGGCTCCTAAGAAAAAGGAATCTACTAAAGATAGTTTTAGGTAGCGCTTGTCGTAGATGAGCGGAAACATCTGTGCTTTGCTTCTTAAAAAGAAAAAAAAAAAACGGGTTACAAATGGGGTCAAGAAACAAATTTAATTCGTAACTTGAGGTTTCATTGTATATACAGTCAATAAACAAGTTATTTAAATAAATATATTGCTCCATCTTGTGATCCACTCAATGACTGGCAGAGATATCAAAGGTACTGGTATTCAGTGCTTAAGTACTGATACTTGTACAAAAAACTACTCTGGTAAAAGTAAAGGTACTAACTGAAGCCACTCCCTTGCTTATGTAAAAGTACAGAAGTACACAATTATAAATGTACTTAAGTAAAAAACTTTACTAAAACTAGTCCAAAATAAGCAAAGTATGGCTGTTTTCAATTTTTTTTAATTATTTTTTTTTATACGGTTTTGTTTTGGCAGTGGGCAAATAAATGTGCTGGAAATGTAATATGTTAATGCTGAAACGTGATTTACTGCCAGCGAGCAACAAACTAAGAAACTAACATGGTTCATTAATTGCAAGCACTTTAGAAAAAAGTTAGCATGATAGCTGTTAGCATTGTTGGAATCAGTGGTTAGTCTAAGATGTGTCTGGTTGTTTTTCCCGTACCTTTCTTGAGCAGAATGTTGAGCCTCCTCCCGACCTTCTTGTTGTATCCAGGTGTCAGAGTGGATGTCAGCCCTCTTTGCGGCGAGTGGATCTGACCAGTGGGAGGTTTGGCGGCGGAGACAGTGGGCGCGTGAGCAGCGGGCGGGTAGCCGTCTGGCTGATCCTGATGCGGGTGAGCATGTGGGTGCTTCTGCGAGCCGTGCCGGGACATCCTGTGAGGCGCGGGATCCGTGCCATCGGATGCCAAGTCGCCGCTGAAGCGGCCTGACGAGTATGCTGGGTTCCTCTCGGCCTGGGAGAGATTCTCGTAGTGGGCTTTCAACGAAGATGGCACCACGTGGAACATGATGACAGGAGAACGCATGGCCTGGCGGAACATGTTCTGGGCTCTGGAAAGACAGAAAATGGGATTAAAATTACCTTTCATGCTCAATCTTTCAAACAAAGGAAGGGAAAAGGGTTTGCGAGTAGTTAGGTAGGTAGCTTGAAAGTACCATGTACACATACAGTGGGTCATAGGTTGGGTAGGTCAGTAGATTGTTGGTTTTTAGGTAGTTAAGTACTGTGAAGCTGTGTATGATGGTAGGTCTGTAGATTGGTGGCCCAAAGGTAGGTAAATACTAGTGATGAAACAGTTTTTGAAAGCTGTCAAAACGGTTCGGTTGTTTCGGTTCGGTCCGCATGTGTTCCATTCGGTTCATAAAGTGCATGACTTTTTTGCCCTCCCCATTTGCCAATGTGGCGACAGTATCACGTCACAACACAGTAACAAATTAGCCAAGATGGTGGCACAGACACATCATCTGCATCATGCCCTCCAGCAATGCAGCATCCGATCACATTGCAGCGCGTTAAAACCCCTCAAATTAATGCTGAAAGTCTGCAGTTACAGCACATCTTGTTTGTTTGATTTCAAATCCATTGTGGTGGTGTTTAGCGCCAGAAAGATGACAATTATGTTCATGTCTCAATATTTATGGGCCTGACTGGATCAACGCTGCTATTAACAAAAGTTTATAGAGTGAACATTTTGCATAAGCGAAGTTCATTCACATATGATTATCAACAGTAGGCCTTTGCTGAGCCAAGGAACCTATTTTAAATTAGAAAAACTCATGGTAAACTACCAAAACAAAAAATATAAAAAGTATGAATACTGAAATAATCTTGTCTTAATTTAGTCACAAATGTACTTAGCGTGAAATTTGGGCTAGTTTGGTTGAACGCAAAGCTGATGAGAGTATTTGCAGAAAGACTTGTATGAATTGCAACAGGTGGGCTGCCATGGCCTGTATGCACGCTCACCACACAAGACCACATTACTGAAAATAAGCATGTCAAAGCTCGTTTAAAGTTTGTTGAACAACATTTGGACAAGCTAGTAAAATACTGGGAGAATATAATCTGGTCGGACGACAGCACAATTGAACTGTTTGGATGCCATAATGCACACCACGTTTGGAGTAGAAATGGCACTGCACATCATCCTAAAAACACCATACCAACAGTGAAGTTTGGAGGTGAGAACATGATGGTGTGGGGCTGCTTTTCAGCAAATGGTACTGGTAAACTTCACATTATTGAAGGAAGGATGAATGGGCAACTCTACCTAGACATTCTTGACAAAAATATGTTGCCATCTACGAGGATGATGAAAATGAAACGAGGGTGGACATTACAGCAGGATAATGATCCATAACACACTGCCAAGTAAACTCTCAATTGGTTTCAAAGAAAAAAATAACACTGCTAGAATGGCCCAGCCAATCACCTGACTTGAATACAATTGAAAATCTATGGAAAGAACTGAAACTCAAGATCTATAAAAGAAGCCCAAAGAACCTTCAAGATTTGAAGACTGCTTGTGTGGATGAATGGGCCAAAATAACACCAGAGCAATGCATGCGACTAGTTTCTCCATACAAGAGATCTTGAAGGTGTCATTGCAAACAAAGGCTTTTGAACAAAGTATTAAATAAATACCATTTGGCGAGTTCAATACTTTTGCCCTGTCATTTCACATTATTACACAATTTCTGATCTTATTACTTTCTTTGTATGTATGCATTACTTGGATTGTTCCCAACATCTGGTGAAATTTTCATTTCAATAGCACCTTTGGAAATATATTTGAGAAAAATGGCGATGTGTTAAATACTTATTTCAGCCGCTGTATGTAGCTTAAAGGTTGGCATGACGGTAGTAGGTTGGTAGTTCAGTAGATTTGTGGCGTGTAGGTAGGTACACATGGATAAAATTGTTGGTACCCCTCTATTAAGGATAGAAAAACCCAGTGGTCACAGAAATAACTTGAATCTGACAAAAGTAACAACGAATAAAAATTTCATGCAAATTAACTAATGAAAATCAGACATTGCTTTTGAATTGTGGTTTAACAGACTTATTGTTAAAAACAAATTCATGAAACAGTCCTCGACAAAAATGATGGTACCCCAAGACTGAAAATAATTTGACCATAGGGACATGTTCAAACAAGGTGTGTCCTCTAATTAGCATCACACGTCTTAAAATTTGTAATCAGTCAGTCGATCTATTTAAACGGTGACAATCACTGTGCTGTTTGGTGACATGGTGTGGACTAGACTAAACATGGGCCAGAGGAAGCGAAGAAGACAGTTGTCTCAGGAGATTAGAAAGAAAATTATAGACAAGCACGTTAGAGGTAATGGGTATAAGACCATCTCCAAGAAGCTTGATGTTCCTGTGACAACAGTTGCAATTTTTTTTCAGAAATTTAAGATCCTCAGGACTGTGGCCAACCTCCCTGGATGTGGGCGCAGGAGTAAAATTAAACAAGCAATGTCTGATTTTCATTGCTTAAGTTATTTCTGTGACCATTGTGGATTTTTCTTTCATTAACAGAGGGGTACCAAAAAATGTATCATGTGTAAGTACCATGAAGGTAGGTGGTTCAGTAGAGTAGTTCGGATGGTAGCGCGAAAGTAGGCATGTAGGTAGTAGATTTCTAGGTCAGTAGATTGGTGGAGAGTACTTCCGGAAGTAGCTTAAAACTGTATGCAGTAGGTTGGTAGGTCAGCAGATTGATGGTGTGGAGGTAGGTAAGTACTATAAAGGTAGTTGTGCAGAGAGTTGGTCAACAGATTGGTGGCGAGTAGTTAAGTTGCCTATGAGTAGTAAAGTAGCCACATGGGTAGTAGGTTGGTAGGTCAGTAGACTGGTGGTTAGTAGTTCGGTAAGTAGCTTGAAAGAAGGCACGTAGGCAGGTCAGTAGATTGGTGGCGAGTTGGTAAGTAGCTTGAAGGTAGACAGGTAGGTATTCGGTTGGTAGGTCAATAGATACTGTATGACACGTGTAGGTAGGTAGTAGGTCAGGAGATTGCTGGTGAGTGTTTTCGTAAGTATCTTGAAAGTAAGCGTGTAGGTAGCAGGTTGGTAGGTCAGTATATTGTTGGCGAGTAGTTAGGCAAGATGCTTGAAGGTAGGCATGTAGTTAGAAGTTGGTAGGTTAGTAGATTGGTGGAAAGTAAATGGGTATTTAAGAAGTAAATGGTAGGACGCCACAAATTTCCTGGCTTTGTGAAAGGGAATTGATGAAAGCCAGACTGGTGCGTGATGTTTAACGCCTGACACGTACTCTTTTGTGTTGAAAGCAATTGTCCCTGTCAAGTATTTTCTACACACTGTCAGCCTTCATAGACCACCTGAACATAGTGATCCGTTAATTATTACCCTTAAGGCTCCATCTCATAATCCTCTCACTTAAAACGCCCCAGTGGGCTGAATGCATTACCGAAAATCCTCCCCTAAACCGGGCTCCCCAGCCCCATACTCTGTGTGAGCTCATAAAGTAGAGGCCCCCAAAAGGAAGCTCGTGTTGACAGCAGCAAATCCGCGCTGGCACCATTTGCTGCACACCATCACAGGTTGCTATGACTTGGCCAGAGAGGACAATTAGGAAAGTGGCGGAAAAATGTGTTGTGAAATTCCACAAGCCCTTTTTCACTACATTCCCGTGGGGATTATGAACTTATTGATGAGGTAGCAGATGAGAATACATAGTAGCTCCCATAGAAACTTGATCTGGATGCACTTGTGGCACCAAAGTGACACGGCTTGGACTGACAGTAGCCCCTTTCACACAAAATTTCAACTGATAGTCGTAAAAGTATAGGACACAATCATTCGCCCCTGACACTCACTTCTCCCGCCCTATTGTGTTGAAAGCAATTGTCACTGTCAGACAACTTTTTAAATTTTTTAAATATGTCACACCAGATGTTAATTCTGACAGTCACAATATACTACTTAACTGTGTTCTATATGAATGGCAAAGGTGGATAAACTGTGTCTTGTATCATGGCTCTGATGGTGAAATTCTGTGTGAAACTGACAGCATTTTTCAGCATTCTTACCTGTGTCGCTGTTCTGTAGAAACATAGAATGGGGAGAAGTCAACCCAGAAATCGTAACTCAAACCACTCGTATCTGAAATCATCTTTCCCTATTGAAATTAATGGAAATGCCATTAATCTGTTCCAGCCTCTCAAAAAAATATATTTGTTTTTATTATGGAAAGCACTTTGTACTTTATAAGATATATAGTAATAACAATTCAATTGAAGATAATCACAGTTTGTGCATCATGACTGATTGCGACTCCTGGCGGTGCGCAGTATAATAGTCATGAGGACAAACGATGCCGACTTTCACAACTACAAGTGACTCAGTAAACTGCACTGAGTCGTTTTTGCAGAGGATAAAGAATGTATGCCTGTAAGTACTGTTGTCTACATCTGTTGTTGAAGCCTTTACTTAGTTATACCAACGCTACTAGCAATGCTATTTGTCAGCCCGTCTATGCCGTTTAGCATTTTTTTTGTTAGCATTAAGCTAGCAAAGTGCAAAGTTGTGTGTCAAGTTTATTTGTATAGCCCTTATTCACAAAGGAGGTGCTTTTTGTTTTTTTAAACAAAATGTGGAATTGTCTTTCTTTTATGTTTATTTTGACAGTCAACTTCAACATGGAGTGTCATTAAACAGCTGGAAGACATTTTTTTTAAGAATTCTTCACGACCTACCAAATTGCGAAAGAATTGGCCTAATGACAGCATGTTTCTCGATAAACTCGTAAGTTGGGTCACTCGTATCGCTAAAGGCATCGTTGTCGTATCAAAAGCACATCTCTGTGTGTAATGGTATTTACCAATATGTCGAAAGCAACATTAACGAAACAAAACACTTTTCTAAGTCACACTGGACGCCGACAGTCGCAATAAAATGTTTCACTGGGTTCTATGTAAAAGGCAAAAGTGGATTAACACCAGCAGCTCTGATTTGGATATTTTGTAGACTCTCCATGTGAAAAAGCCTGATTTCTTTTTTTTTTTCCTTATAAATCATTTTTACCTGTTTTCTCACCACCACTATCGTCAGTCAACATCTGTTTTTGGCTTTTCTCACCAGTTTTCGCTATCATGGTGTCATTCGTACTCAACTGCAGTGAAGATTAACTTCAAAAGTGAAACACCGTCCCTGCATATTCACAAGGATTCTCGGATAATGCTCCCGACGCGGCGTGAACGCTATAAGCGAAACCGCTTACAAATCTCATGTTTTGGGCGGTGTAGCTTCCATAAACCCATTAGCAACCGCGGGGCAAGTATGTGTCTGGTATACTCTAAAAATTAAAGCTGTTTGTATGAAAGCATAGAAACAACAAACACATACACACTACATTATCATCCATCCAAGCAGCATGTGGAAATCTAAAGAGCCAGGCGGATTTAGGTAGACAGTGGAATGATGCAAGAAGCAGGATCAGTGGTAAAAAGAAGCATTTGCCTCCTTTTCTAAAAAAATTTCCAAAAAGGTATCCAGCGTGAAAGGATCGCAGGAATAGAATCAGTGGGTAAGGTTAGCTTAGCACAAGCCCAGGGCACCGGCAGGAGTAGGAAAAAGTAGAGGAAAGAAGCAAAAAAGCAGAATCAATGAAGGCCATTAAAAAGACCTGCAGTGGGCCTCTGTAAGTGGTCTTACTGTTCAAAGCGAATGTTCCGCAGGTCTCCGTTATTGATTCTGACGATACAGTCATTCTCCTGGAAGAGGGACTGCTGCTGGGCCTTGCCACCACGCTCCAGACGCTTGACCAACAAGCCAAGAGTTCTGAAAAGGTCCAACATGCTCAAGTCAACGCAACAGAAGTTAGAAGATAGTGTGGTTGTGGGCTCAGGGTGGCTGGGCTGGTGTGAGTGGTCAGAAAAATTACCAGGGTTAAAAGGCATTTGTGTATATGGTTCATGAATAATAACAGAACTGGCCTGACTGGTGGAAAAAAGTGCTCCAAATCTCCACATCACATTTGTTAAGGCAAATTACCTAAATTCACTTATCTTGACTCAACTTATGAAACATCACCTTAATGTCTTAATTTTCTTGTTAACTGGACTACATTTGTAGCGATTTTGAGACCATTAAATGACAGATTAAAGGATCAACTATAGTTACATAGTTTGCACCTACTGTTATGTTGCTTTTACAACTGACCCACTCGAAATTCACAAAAAAATATTCTATAAAAATACATTTAAAAAACACCTTATATTTGTTGTTTTTCCTTTTAAATCATTCACTGCCGTGGACATTAACATTCCTAAACTACAATCCATTTACTGCCACCAACAAAGTGCGTTTTTCAACGGGTAGGGGTGGAAGAGGGTCTCACCCATCTTGTCTGTGCAATTCAGATTTGTAAAGCACTGTAATAACTCACAGATCCCTGTAGATAGATGCATTGCATAATTTTGGATTTGAGATAAGCACAGTTTTTGAGTAGTAGATTAAGATTAAGGGGTGAATTTTGGCTTGTCTTGTCGATCGAGAGGGAGATAAATGCAACTGATTGGAAAACAGCTAATGGTGAATGAGTTAATCATGTATTTTTTCACACTAACCAAAGGACATTTTTGGTAGAGCCAGTTGATGAAAAATAAGGCCTTCACTGAGGAAAACCAATGATTCTTTCGGACTCTGCCACCATTTGTTGCCTTTTCAACGACAATGTGAACGGAATGGGAAGATCACAAAATGTTTTTTTTTTTAAATCACCATGAATCATGATGGAGAGGAGCTTCAAAGCCAGTTGTGCTTATGGGTTAACAGATTATACTAAAACTGGACACCTTGGTAGAATCGTGTCTCCAGCGCCTCATATCAAGGAAGATTTCAGATTCAGAAAAATCCTTACCGTTTGATCGATTCTACCCTAAAGTGTCATTTTGGCTGGCAAGCTGAGTTTTGCCATTCACGCCGTTACAATTTGAAGCACCAGTAATCCTCTGTGGCAAACTGGTTTAAGTGCGAGAGGCTAGCTTCACCTAAAAGAGGTGCTGGCGGATTACAGAGCTAAAAAGTGAACTCGGAAAAAGATGCTGAAACCCCAACAGAGTTTTCCCAGTGACATAGCATCCTGAGAGGCTTTTCTTCTTCCTCTGAGCGCGTGCCACCTCTGTAAATTGAGTAGATTGTACAGTTTAACACTCGGCCCCATCTTCTAATTCAATAGGAATGAGAATGTGATTATGGCAAGGGTAGCAGAGTTCAGGGGGGGACGGAATTGTTCAGAAACATTCCCGCTGATTGGATTTGAGTGGGAACACAATGTGATTTGCCAGGAGAAGGGCCTCTACTTCGCTTGATGAAAGCGTAATCTCGGAATAATGCCTACCCACACATTTTCCCAATAAAGGGAAAAGTGTGTTACAAGTGTGCTTTTAGCGTGATTGTGTAAATCCATGAAGAACGCGATAGCATCTCCATTCTGACAAAGTTTACAGTTACGGATCTTATTTCGGCTCCTCCGCCTCTTTGGGAATATTCAAACCAGATGTGAAATTCCTCGTAACACCTTGTTTCAACTGTGCTCAGTGTATCCTTTAAATCCCGTGGAGCAGAAGTAATGGGAGGCCCGCGGAAATATGACAGTCACCTACTAGCGTCAAAGCGCCATGATGGATGGGGGTGAACCGGTAAATGGCTTCACGATGCGGACGGGTGTTGACACGTCAACGAGTGGCGACGTGGATGATAAACGGCATGTTCAGAGGCCGTATAAGTCTTTTTCTAGAAATACCAACTCATTTGTTACGCAAGCACATTAATTCATTCAATTATACAGTAAGTACGTTCTTTCGTTTATACTGAGGATCGGGGGTGGTGACCTTTTAAAAACTATTTTCCACCCAGAAATACCAACTAATATGTAATGCAAGCGGGTAATTGACCGGTAAAATTTGACAGTACAATATATATACAAAATTGATAGTTTGTTACTCGGTAGTTAAAGTGACAGCCTGGTTCAAATTAAGAGAACAAAATGCCAAACATTAAGGGATTTTCTTTTGTGTACACAGCAACAAATTTAACTAATTGACTGTCAGCCGTGTTGAAAGCAAAGTTGCTCATATTGCCAGCGTTGAACCTCAGTGGCATTTTTAGATGACGTGTTGGCATTTCTTTACCTCATAATCAACGTGACAAGCAAAGATTCACTGCCTAATCTTGCTCTTCTACTCAAAAGCTGTGCTGATCGCAAATCTAAAGCGATGTAACACTGGCATCTACAGGGTTCTGTTAGTTATTACAATAGTTCACAAACCTGAATTTCACAAGCTGGGCAAGACCCTCTTCCATCCATCCTTTTCTTTACCGCTTATCCTCACTAGGGTCGCAAGCTGCTGGAGCCTATCCCACCCATCTTCGGGCAGGAGACGGGGTACACCCTGAACCGGCCGCCAGCCAATCGCTGGGCACAAAGAAACAAACAACAATTCGCACTCACATTCACACCTACGGGCAATTTAGAGTCTTCAATCAACCTACCACGCATATTTTTGGGATGTGGGAGGAAACCGGAGTGCCTGGAGAAAACCCACCCAGGCACGGGGAGAACATGCAAACTCCACACAGGCAGGACCGGGATTTGAACCCAGTTCTCCAGAACTGTGAGGCAGATGTGCTAACCAGTCGTCCACCCTGCCGGCAAATATAAATGCCCACGGGAGTCAAATCTGAACATGTACGAACATACCATTACACCCGTACATGTTTGTTATCATTAAAGAGTGTTTTGTTCATTTCATTGTTTCATTTCAAGAGAGTAAAAAAAAAAAAAACATTTTATAGTTACATGAAAATTTTTGACTTGTCTGTTTCTGAACTAAATTATTTTCTTGGAGTTGTCTGGTTTTGGGATTAAATGACAAAGACCTATTTGAAAGTACTTTTCAATAAACGTTTTTTCCCAAATTAGCCAGTATACATGCTCCTCATTCGCCAGATCGTCAATGGTGCATTGAAACGAGGTGTGGCAAGGTGAGTATGTCTCTCAATCGCCATGTTAGCGAAGGGCCAATTTACCAAGTACCAAGTTTCTTCAGCCCGCCATCAGCCCATCTCAATCATAGCCACAGTTCAGGGAAGAAAACACGTTGTGCGCCCGTGAACATGTGTGTGCTCACCCGATCCCAGCATTGGCCAGAGGATAACGATCTGCAGAAACGTCCATACGCAAATCAAATAATACGACAATTCTGTATGAGCCCAGTGACGCATATGATTGGTAACAGTATATATACATCACTACTTGTCAATGTACTGAAATTATTACATTTAACTGTATTCAACAGAAATGTTAAAAGTCATACTCCAATAATTAATTATTAAAAACAAACATTTCTGAAACATTGAATGCAAACCTATAGTACTGTACTTAAAAGTTGAATACAACTCAACTGTATTTGAAAAGTAAAAAAATGTACTGTATTGGATCAAAAGCTTAAACTGTCTGTATGCAAAACAACCTTCAATCTAATATGTTTGACTATTGTGTTTTAAATGTAAATTTTACTAGTCTTTCATTCTGGGACTCTTTCGCGTACTACTCTTTGAGAATCACCAAGGTTTTAATTGTGTCAGGGCAACAAAGTATTCAAGCTACTGATGTATGTTGTAAACACCAATCCTCCTGAGGATGACAAAGATGCTGTAGAACAGTGATTTTCAAGCAGAGGCAGCGTAACCGGGGGGGACACTGAGGGCATGTAACCCCCCATCCCCCTCACCCATCCCTCTTTTTACCCTATGTGCCCCTGTGTGCGTCATGTCCCCCTTTGCTCTGCCACAATACCTTTTTTCAGGAATGGAAAATTTCGATCAGCACCGTATGGTGTCTGTGGCTTAAAAGGCAGTGATGAGAACTGGTTAAGTTTGGCTTAAGGTTTAGCCATATAAACACACATGATGTTGTGGCTAAGTACACTTGAGTGTGGCTTGGAGATGATTTATACTGTTTTGCCACATCGGCTAAGTGGTTTCATGACCCAGTGCCATTATTTTTACCTGCGGTCTCTGCCACTGAAAGGCACCACGTGGATTCCCAGGGGCCCGCCGTCATTTGTCACCTCCACTACTTTGATTATGTCTCTGCAATCGGCCAGGGACAGAGTTGGGGTGAGGAGAAGGGTTGGGGTGAGAGGGAGAGACACCATGTGGGCAAACAGAAAGAGGAGGAGGAAATGTGATGAAGGCACATGTAAATTAAAACAGAAGACAAAAGTGAATTAAAAAATGTAAAAAGGGTGTTGAAAATGTGACGAACACAAGTCTACAAAACAGAACAAAAATACTACTGTGTGAGACAATCTTGAGTGGAGTTCTTGGAATTGTTTCAAGGTTTTCTTTTCAACTCAAGTCTGGAATGGCTTCAACGCTTTCCGCTTTTGCGGGGGCTCTGCCAGAGCAAGTGTTAATTACAAGTTTTTAAATTAATCTTGTTTAGACAACACTTCAACCTGCAACTGCCTGTCAATGATGTGATGAACACTAGACTGTATAGAATGCCATGAAAAGTATTGGACCCCTTCTTAAATTCTTATATTTTTTGGATAGTTTCCCCACTTTATGTTGAAGAGCAAACAAATACATAGACAAATATAACCCAAGTGAACTTAAAAATTCTGTTTGTAAATTGTGATTTCATTTATTAAGGGAAAAAAAACTATTCAAAGTCACCTGGCCCTCTGTGGAAAAAGTAATTACCCCACTAGTTAAATCATTAATTAATTGAGACTACTCACAATTTTGGTTAATTTTCACTGATCACACTCCAGCCTGATTACTTCCAGACCTGTTCAATGAAGAAATCACTTAGAACCTGACTCACAAAAATCAAGTCAGACAAAAAAAAAAAAAAAAAAAAAAAAATCTAAAAAGCGGCAACAAAATGACACAAGTCAATAAATAAAATAACTGAAATCTATCAGTCTGGAAAGGGTTGCAAAAGCAATTTCTAAAGCTTTAGGATTCCAGCGAACAATTGGGAGAGCCATTATCCTCACATGGAGAAAACATGGAACAGTGGTGAACCTTCCCAGGAGTGAACAAAGGCTCATCAGAATGATTCCCAAGACTTTTGGAAGAATATTATTTGGACTGACGAGATGAAAGTTGAGCATTTTGGACGGTGTGCATCTCGTTACATCTGGCGTAAATGTTAACACAGAATCTCAGAAAAAGAACATCCTTCCAACAGTCAAAGATGGGTGTGGTAGCGTGATGGTCTTGCGCTGCTGTGCTTCTTCAGGACCTGGACAATTCACTGTGGAACCATGAATTCTGGTCTTTAACAGAAAATCCTGAAGGAGAATGTTCAGCCATCAGTTCGTGACCTCAAGCTGAAGCGCACTTGGGTTCTGCAGCAGGATAACGATCCTAAACACACCAGCAAGTCAACTTCTGAATAGCTTAAAAAAAACAAATGAAGGTTTTGGAGTAGCCTAGTCAATCCGATTGAAATGCAGCGGCATGACCGGAAAAAGGCTGTTCATGCTCGAAAACCCTCCATTTTTGCTGAATTAAAACAATTCTGCAAGGAAGAGTTGGCCAAAATATCTCCACAGAGATGTGAAAGACTCATTGCAAGTTATAGAAAATGCTTGATTTCAGCTGTTGTTGCTGAGGATGGCCCAACCAGTTATGAGGTTTATGGGGCCAATTCTTTTTCACAAAGGGCCAGGTAACTTTGAATTTGTTTCTTTTTTTCCTTAATAAATGAAATCACCATTTAAAAACAGCATTTTCTGTTCACTTGCGTTATATTTGTCTGATATTTACATTTATTTGATGATCTTAAACATTGAAGTGGGGAACTATGCAAAAATATAATAACTTGAGAAGGGGGCCAATAGCTTTTCATGGCAGTGTATATGGACTAAAGTCTTGGGAATTTATTAATCACGAGTTGACCTAGAATCCTTGTCTTTGAATCTTAATAGTACCTCTCAGGAAGACATTTTGGACAACTACATGCTCTCTCTCTCTTCACTTTTCAAACCCTATGTCCCAATAACTTGATCCCCCCCAAAAATTCCACTTCCTGTAGGTGTTCCAATACTTTTGTCCACATTCCAAATTTTCTTCCCCTTTCATACCATGTGGTGCCCCAATAATTTAGTCTGTAACAAAAATTTTAATTCATGGATGTGTCCCAATACTTTGGTCCACATTATCTTTCCTTTTCACTCCCTTTGGCATCCCAATAATTTGGTGCCCAAAAAAATTTCCATTTCCTGTGAGTGTTCCTATACATTGAAAAAGTATAAAGTAGAAAAAAAATTCAATTCATGTGTCCCAATACTGTTTTCCAGGTTCCAAATAATTTTCACGTATCACTTCCTCATATGTTTCCTAATAGTTTAGTCCAAGAAATTTCCACTTCCTGTTGGTGTCCCAATACATTTGTCCAATCTCAACATTCTTCGCTTTTTCACTTCCTGTAAGTGTCCCAATACTTTTACCAAAACTGCACATTTTCTTTCACTTTTCACTCCCCGGAGGTGTCCCAATGCTTTTGTTCAAAAGGCATTTCATCCATCCCGCTATCGTGTACATATAAAGCTGATGAAAAATAAGTGCTCACATTTGAAGCTGAGTGCTTCAAAACATCATCCGGCCGCCTCGCTGTTTTGAAACAATAACTGATTAGTTTGGGGTGGGGGGGAATCAGGCGCCTTGTTGACAAGGAGGAGGCGTGGGAAGAGTAATAATAACAGCAGTACCATACCTGCATATCAAAGCGGCAGAAAGAGGACCATAACCAGACACACTTGCTAATAACATCGGCAGAGTGGATGAGTGTGTGGGAGCTACCGTGGCGCTTTGCTCCCACTCAAGAGTGACAGGCTTGAAAATGACTTTTGCTATATTGCATCAGTTTCCAAGAGTTGTTTTGGTATTGTGCTCCAAATAAGATATTACATGACACACATAAAGTTTGGAATATTGGGCTTTGGGGTGACATTTAAGGATGAATCTAAAATGCAGTATAGCCTTTACAGGTGAACTCAATTTGACCTTTTCTAAACTTTTAAATGCATGTCACACTGTTCAATTTCAGTACTTTTTGCACAACTTGGATTTTAGGTTCATCCTGAAATTTCACCCAAAAGCCCAATACCCCTATGTTTTTGGGAGAAGGGTGTATGTCTTCATTTTAGTATCATGTAGCGATTGTCCTTAGGAGCGGTCAGGGGAAGGTTGGAGACTTACTCGAGAGACATAGCGGTGGAGACGGTGTGGTCCAAGCACGATTCAGCTCTGCCCACTGGCTCGATGCGGCCATTTTCTTGCTCTCCCGACCCGTCCTCCTGCAAACAAACACAGAGTTAGCATATGAGACTAAATTCAATCCAATCCAATACATTTAGGGTTAGGGTTAACAAACTACATTTTCTTCACTTTTCACTTCCTGCAGGTGTCCCAACACTTTTGTCCACATTTTCTTTCACTTTAGGTAGATGTCCCCAATACTTTTGTCCAAACCGCACATTTCCCTTCTTTTATATGGCACAATAGTTTTTCCAAATGCCACATTTTCTTCACTTTTAGACTTCCTTTATTATTATCGAGTTATTTTTAATCAACTTGGCAATTTCTTGAATTTAAATGGGCTTTTTGACAATTTTCAATCAGGTTTCCGAACTCGTCACAGTACTGAATCAACTCTTATCAAAGTGCTAAATGATATAATAATAATAATACTGACTGAGGAAAGGTGTCAATTCTGGTCTTGTTGGATGTCAGTGCAGCTTTTGATACTTATATTTGTAATTTACATAATAATTAATATAATTATATATATAATTTATATTTATATGATATTTCGATCATAATATACTGCTGTACAGGTTGGAAATGTGGGTAAGACTAAATGGAACAGTCCTTAGTTCAGGTCCTACCTGGAGGAAAGGAGTTATTTTGTATCCATTGGAAGTGTTCAATCTCATCGAATGGCAATGACCTATGGAGTCCATCAAGGGTCAGTTTTTGGACCCCTCCTTTTCAGCCTGTATATGCTACCCTTGGGCCAAATTCTTCAGAACCACAATGTTGACCATCATAACTATGCAGATGATGCACTGTTACACTCGCAGTGTCTCCAGATGCAGTTCAATTGAGGTGTTGTGCCACTGTCTAAAACAGACAAATAACTGGATGAGCCAAAACTTTCTTCAATTAAACCACAACAAAACTGAAACAATTGTTTTGGGCAGTATAGAAAAGAGGAATGACCAAGTCCGAAACCTTGGTGTAGTGATAAGATTCCGACCTGACTTTCAACAGTCACCAATGGAATAAGTTGCTAACAGAAGTGGCATCAGCCCCAAGTGTGAATGTTTTTAAGTCCAGGTTAAAAACTTTTTTTTTTCCCCTCATGCTTTTTAGAGCATTTCCACTTTTAAATTATCTTTCTTGCACTGTATGCTGTATTTCCGTACCGCTTATCCTCACTTAGGTCACGTGCGTGCTGGAGCCTATCCCAGCTGACTCTGGGAGATTTTAATGAAAAACAAATCTGAGACAAAAAAAATTCTGCCATAGCCCTACTGGACCATTCTAATATGTTACATCAAGTCGTAGATAACCTGACAGCACCAGCAGGAACAAACGGGAGGCGGTCTTCAACAGCAATAAAAATTAATGGACGACAATATTACACTGCCTTTGCTCTGCGCTACTATTAACACACACACACACACACACACGTGGCCACACATGCAGACACACTCGCACATGCACAGGTGCGTGCACACACACGCACGCACACACACTCAATACTCTCGCTTTCTCGAACACACACACACACACAAACACACACAGGTCGGCAGCAGTAGCAGAGTGGTAAGATAAAGTAGTAGTCATTAAAATTGGAGGGCTACACGGGAGAGCGTAGGCCTAATCAGTATGAAAGTTAGTCTTGCGCTAGCACCGCACGGTTGCCATGACACTTTGGAGTCGCCCGCAGGAACCAAGCGTTGTGGCCCAGCGTCGTCTTTTCTCCTTAAAAGTCATCTCTCACCTATTCAGATTGCTGATGATGGCACTCTACCGCGAGACAATAAGTGGAACCTTGCAGGGAGCCCTGTGACGCTCTTCAGGTGATCCAGCGTGAGGCATTCAAAGGACTTCATGAGCACAGATGTCAGGGAGACAGGTCTGTAGTGATTCAGTCCTGAAATTACAGGTTTCTTGGGCACTGGGATGATGGAGCGTTTGAGGCAGGATGGCACTTCACACAGTTCCAAAGATCTATTGAAGAACTGTGTGAAAACTGGACCGAGCTAGTCTGCACAGACTTTCAAGCAGGAGGGGAACACCCTGTCCCCGTCCTGCCATTTTGTTGATCTTTGGTTGTTTAACGACACGTTTCACATCCTGTTCGTGATTGGTCAAATGCAGAAGGGGGAGTCAGAGGTGTGATGGTGGTCGTTGGTGGTGCGGCTGGGTGGGTGTGGGGTGTAAAAGTGTCCTTTTCAAATCTGCAGTAGAAGGTACTGAAGTCTTGAGCCAGTCCTTTACTGTTCTCCGCTTGGGGGACTGATCGCTTGGAGTTGGTCAATGATTCTAATCCTCGCCAAACTGATGTAGAGTCGTAAGCAGCAAACAGGTTTTCCATCTTTTCTGCACAATTTCTCTTTGCAATGTTGTTGTTTTTTTTGTCAGCTGATTTCTGCCCTGATTATACAGGGCTCTTTACCCACTTCGATGACATCTTCTTTAGCTTATTAAGTTGGCCAAGTTTGGCAGTGAACCACGACTTGTTATTGAACGTGCAAAATGTCTTTGTTGGTACACACAAGTCTTCACTGACGCAGAAGGAGGATGTAATATTGTCCATATATTCGTTGCTAGTTGAAGTTTCAAAGACACTAATTTCTGCAGTCTAAACAGTCTTGAAGTTCCATCTTTGGTCCACTTCACTGTTTTCACCACAGGCTTCGCACATTTAAGTTTGTACCCGTTTGTTGGTATGAAGTGAATTAAACAGTGATCAGATGAGCCCAAAATTGTACGGGAGATAGCACGTTACGAGTCCTTCAGCGTGGTACAGCAGTGCTTTAGAATGTTGCTTTCCCTGGTGGGACAGTCAAGGTGCTGTTTGTATTTAGGGAGTATGAATGAAGCAAACTCTCACTGAAGTCCGGGCTGCAATGTGTGCAGAGCTCCATGACATCAGTACACCATTTTTTCTGGATGTATCAGAATCAGAATCATCTTCATTTGACAAGTATGTCCAAAAAACACACAAGGAATTTGTCTGCGGTAGTTGGAGCCGCTCTAGTACGACAACAGACAGTCAATTGACAGAGAACACTTTTGAGACATAAAGACATTGACAAAAAACAGTCACTGAGCAATAAAGGGTTGCTAGTTATCTGGTAATGCCCGTAAATTTTTGTATTTTTTTTTGACAGTTGTGCAAAAAGATGCAGAGTCCTCTAGCACTTTGAGCAGTTCAAAAGACTAATATTGCAATAGTCCGGTGCAATGACCATTGTGCAAAGGGCGCCGAGACTTCAAGGAGTGTATGCAGTTTAAAGTGACGAGTAGTGCGATAATCTGGGACAATGTTGATTGTGCAAATGTTGCAGATACTCCTCAATCAGTGTGCAAATGGTATGCTACTCTGGCATGAGTGCCCAGTATTGGTCAACAAGATGTGCAAATAGTGCAGCGTGGCGAGACTACTACAGTGAGTGCACGAGTAATGTATAATTGGCCCCAGAGAAATGTGACAACAAACTAAAGTCAAAAAATTGCCAGCATGTTGTAATGGAATTGTAGGTTAGGTGTTTAAGAAGTTGATTGCAAGAGGGATGAAGCTGTTGGAATGTCTGCTAGTTCTAGTTTGCATTGATCAGTAGTGCCTACCTGAGGGAAGGAGCTGGAAGAGCTGGTGACCGGGATGTGGAGGGTCCGAGAGGATTTTGCACGCTCTTGTCTTAGTTCTGGCAGCGTGCAAGTCCTCAAGGGTGGGTAGGGGGGTACCGACAATCCTTTCAGCAGTTTTGATTGTCCGTTGCAGTTGAAGTTTGTCCTTTTTTGTAGCAGCACCAAACCAGACTGTGATGGAAGAACACAGGACTGATTCAATGACCGCTGTGTAGAACTGCCTCAGCAGCTCCTGTGGCAGGCCGTGCTTTCTCAGAAGCTGCAGGAAGTACATCCTCTGCTGGGCCTTTTTGAGGACGGAGTTGATGTTGGTCGCCCACTTCAGTTCTTGAGAGACTTTAATTCCCAGGAACTTGAAGGTCTCGACGGTTGACACAAGGCAGCTGGACAACGTGAGGGGCAGCTGTGGCGAAGGATGCCTCCATAAGTCCACAATCATCTCTACAGTCTTGAGCGTGTTCAGCTCCAGGTTGTGTCGGCCACACCACAGCTCCAGCCGCTCCACCTCCTGTCGATATGCAGACTCGTCACCGTCCTTGAAGAGGCCGATGACAGTGGTGTCATCTGCAAACTTCAGGAGTTTGACAGCCGGGTGCACTGAATTGCAGTCGTTCGTGTAGAGAGAGAAGAGCAGCGGAGAGAGGACACAACCTTGGGGCGCCCCAGTGCTGATGCTGCGTGTGGATGAGGTGGCCTCCCCCAGCCTCACCTGCTGTGTCCTGCCCGTCAGGAAGCTGTAAATCCACTGGCAGATGGCAGGTGAGACGCTGAGCTGGAGAAGCTTGGATGAAAGGAGTTCAGGGATGATGGTGTTGAACCCTGAGCTCAAGTCCACAAACAGGATCCTCGCGTAGGTCCCTGCACTGTATAGCTGTTCTAGGATGAAGCTCAGTCCCATGTTGACTGCATCATTCGCAGAGCTGTTCGCTCGGTAGGCAAACTGCTGGGGGTCCAGCAGGGGACCTGTGACGCTCTTGAGGTGGTCCAGCATGATACGTTCAAATGACTTCATGACCACAGATGTCAAGGCGACAGGCCTGTAGTCATTTAGACCCGAGATTGCAGGTTTCTTGGGGACTGGAATGATGGTGGAGCGTTTGAAACAGGATGGTACTTCGCACAGTTCCAGAGATCTATTGAATATCTGTGTGAAGACTGGAGCGAGCTGGTCCGCGCAGACTTTGAGGCAGGATGGGGACGCATGGTCTGGGCCTGCCGCTTTGTTAATCTTTTGTTGTTTGAAGATGCATCTCACATCCTTCTGGTTAACGCAGAAGTCGGTGGTGTGATTGTGGTCGGTGATGCAGCTGGGTGGGTGTGGGGTGTGAAAGTGTCCTTTCAAATCTGCAGTAGAAGGTATTCAAGTCGTTAGTGTGCTGGTGTGCCATTGTTCTCAGCTTAGGGGGATCGTCGCTTGTAATTTGTCAGCGATTGGAATGCATGCCAGACTGATTTATAGTCGTTAGCGCTAAACTGTTTTTCCAACTTTGCTGCATAGTTCCTTTGCAAGTTATTAGCAATGTTAATTTCTTTAGTCAGCAGGTTTCTAGCGCGATTATACAGGGTCCTGTCCCCGCTCTGATATGCGTCCTTCCTTAGCTTGGCAAAGTTGCTCAAGTTTGGCAGTGAACCACGGCTTGTTGTTGTTGAATGTGCGAAATGACTGTTGGTACACACACATCTTAACAGAAACTGATATAGGATGTGACAGTGTCCGTATATTCATCCAGGCTGCCAGCTGAATTTTCAAAGACACTCCAGTCTTTGCAGTCTAAACAGCTTTGAAGTTCTATCTTTGCTTTATTGTTCCACTTTTTCCACTGAAGGCTTCGCGCATTTAAGTTCTTGCCTGTACGTCGGTATTAATTGAATTTAAGCAGTGATCAGACGAGCCCAGGGCTGCACGAGGTATAGCACGGTATGCGTTATTTAGCAGTGGTCTAAAATGTTATTTTCCCTGGTAGGCCAGTCGATGTGCTGCTTGTATTTAGGGAGTTCGTGGTTGAGTTTAGCTTTGTTAAAGTACCCGAGAATAATGAGGGGTGAGTCCGGGTGTTTTTTTTTCAATTTTGTTGACTTGTTCGGCGACCATTAGGTCGTAGAAGCATATTCCGCCACCTTTTCCCAATTGCCTCGTGTCACGGTCCGCTCGGTGTACTTGGAAGCCGGACAGCAGTACGGCACCATGGGGATGCGTTCACAAAGCCAAGTCTGCGTGAAGCAGAGGGCAGCAGAATGTGCCAAGTCTGTACTGGTCCTTGTGAGGAGATGAAGCTCGTCCATTTTGTTGGGTAGAGAGCGTAGATTTGCAAGGTGAATCGACTTAAGTAGCGTTTGAAATCCTCGCTGTAGAAGTATAACTTGCACTCCTCCTCCATGCACCATAGAACGTGGCCACTCTGCTTGTAAGTAGCTTCGTAAAAAAAAAACTTGGTGGATTTGTGAAAACTGATGAAAGAAGGCCAATGTTTAGCAAGCCTTCTCTAATGTAAGTCACGTAATGTCTCCAAAGACCAACAAAAAAGACAAAAACAAGGACAATACTAGGGGCAAGCTGACCCCCGGACACGCACCATCGTCATTAAATTAGGGTTAGAGAACCACCCGTGATGGAGAAAAAGCCGTGAAGTAGCGATCATATCTATTTTATTATTCATATATATTTTGAAGCTTTCGCTTCAAATATGCATGTGAGGTGCACATATTTATGTCCATTAGGGGTTACGATCCTCACGTTGTTTTAAAAGGTAGGGCCTGGCCTGTTGACTGACACGGAAGTCTCCAAATGAAAGTGTAGAAAGTTTAAAATGATGACTGTATATTAATTAATACAAAAAAACAATAAATTACAATGATCCCATCCCTAGTTAAAACTAACATCAATGTTACAATAGTTTGTGAACTGTCTGACATTACTGAGTGTCTCTTATTGTGAGTGAGTTCTAGGAACCTTCACGTTTCAGTTTTTGTAGTTCCTGGAACTTAGGTTATTATAATAAATGAAAACAAATGAAAACTAAAACTAAGTAAAGGAAATAAAATAAAAACAAGAATGTTTAAAAACTAAATGTTAACTAAAACGACATTTTAAATTTGCAAAACTAACTATAATTACAGTGAAAATGTCCTTCGTTTTACTTTCATTACACAATCCTTATTGCGATCACACTTGACAAAAACCCCGGATTAAAAAAAAAAAAAAACTAAAAAACTAATAAAAAACTAAAATGAAGCTTTTAAAAAAAAAAAAAAAAAAAAAAAAAAACTAGCAAGCCTGCTAAAAACTAATTCAAACTAAACAGAATTTAAAAAACAAAAGTCAAAATGAAATAAAAACTAACTACAATGGAAAATCCAAAACTATGATAACCCTGCCTGGAACTAAAGGTTTAGCGCTACCATCTCACAAAAAAGGTTCACAGATCTCTCGAAAGTACGAGCTACTTCTTTTGGCAGCTAAATTTACAGTTCCTGTGGTCCAAACACAAATGTCCTCCCAAGTTTCCTAGTTCTGGGATGATGTTACTGCTATCGCTATATCAGACAAATTAGAATTCTACTCATTTCTTCATTTCAAGGTTGGGCAATAAAAACTCAAGAGAAATAACTGAATGTGATGGAGGTTTGATTGACAGCTGACCCGGAGACAAATGGGCGCGAGATGGCCACATTTGACCTATTGCAGCTTCCAGACTTCTCTGGTGCCCGCCGCTGGGAAGTGGGCTCCGGCCGGGCAGACGTGAATAATTCATGAAGGTGTCTGGAGGGAGCGAGCAGGTAGGATGAGTATTTTCAATTTTTTTCCTCACATAAGTCATTGTTTGTTTCCTGTGCGGAGGAGAGGCGGGCGGGCGGGCACCGTGGCCCCGAGGCTCATTAAAGATTAATACCAGAATCCATTGAGGTGTGTCCACCCTATCTCTTGCACTAAATAAAGTGCCCCCACTCTGTGTGTGTGTGTGTGTGAGAGAGAGAGAGAGAGAGAGAGAGAGAGCGAGCAAGAGAGAGCGAGAGAGAGAGAGAGAGAGAGAGAGAGAGCGAGAGCGAGAGTGAGAGAGAGAGCGAGAGAGAGAGAGAGTTGGTGCACTTTAATGAGGTGCAGACCCGGTGCAGTTCCTGGCACTTTGACCGCACTCACACGTATAAATGGATCTGGATGCATGCGGCGGCATGCACTCCCATCAACTTTAAGCTCCCTGCTCACGCGAACATGAACGCACGCACACACACACACACACACACACACACACACACACACACACTAACACATTCACATACAAACACATACACTGAAGAAAGTAGCTGGTTAGTTTGTTGGTGGGCTAGTCAGTTCTATTACATCTGGGGTGTTTTAACTAGCGATTCCACGTTGTTTTTCCACAATGAACGTAGTTCAGACAACTTGTGTTTTAATGTCACAGGTTCCACTGCGTTTCATAATTAATGTAGTTCCACAATTATTTAGCAAGTTGGTTAGTTGACTGGCCAAGTCATTATTTCATTAGTTGTACAACTTCAGGGGCTTTTTAACTTCAGAGGTTCCATTTACTTTCATGATAAATGTATTCTATCTCAAGAGTCAGTTGGCTAGCTACGTAATTAGTCTGTTAATTCATTAGCTCATTATTTTGTTAGTTGTACAACTTAAGGATAATTTTATCCTCAGACGTTCCATTTAATTTCAAAATTAATGTAGCTCAAGAGTCGGTTAGCTCATAAGATGGTGAATTAGCCAAGTAATTTGCCAGTTAGTTAATTGTACAACTTCAGGGGAATCTTAACTTCAGAAGTTCCACTTGGTTTCACGATTACTGTGGTTCTAGCATTGGTGAGTTAGTTAGCTAGTTGCCACACAACTTAACCGCTGTTATTTGTGAAACAACAAAACAGTCTAAGCTTTTCTTTGATGAGAATTAGTAGGGTGAGTCTTGTCTCGTTTTCTCCTTTTGTCAATAAGTTTCACACCAAAGACATAAAACGGTTAGGAAAAAAAAAATTATTCAGCTCTCTCTCTTTCACTACCAGTTTAATCAAATTTGGAATTGCATGACTTCTTGATGTAGCTGAAGAATTAGTCAGTATGTGATGCTAACTTGAGCTATTTAGAAGTTTTGGAAGAAGAAGCTTTGGTATTGCGAGATGGTGTTGCTTAAATGTTTTCAATTACACACGCACGCACGCACACATTTATTCCTGTTGCCTTGAAGACACTTAAGTAATGAGAGGCAGACGAGCTGACATTTAAGGACAATAAGTCACATTGACAGTTTGTCACGGTGCCACAGTGTTGACGTTTCGAAAGATTATTTCAAGACTACTTTGTGACGAAATCCATCATGTGTCCCCCTGCTATGATATGCGCCAATAGCGTAAAAGACGACCACTTGATAGTATAGTGACATCATCAAAAGTGCAATCCCATTAAAAGTTTCCAGTTGTTCCTCACTCACAAAAAAATAAAAAAAAAAATAAAAAATTACAAAAATAAAAAATTAAAATCATCAACATCCTGACAAACCACACAAAATGGAGGAATTTTAGGAGCTTTTGCTACTACTCGATTACTTATGAATCAGTGAAAACTCACAACAAACCAGATGAATTCAGAAATATGCTGGCTTTCAACGCATTGCTTTCACTGAAAGAAGCAGACAGGGTTTTGACAAGGAGAAACACTACAATATCCAGAATAGACTGGGAGATGGAGGATTAACTAATGTGAATACAGTGGAACTTCGGGTTATGAACGACCCAGTTTACGAACAATTCAGGTTACGTCCAAAGTTTTCGTAGAAAAATTACCTCGAGTCACGCATTATTTTCGGCTTGCTAACGGTCTTGGTATGGATGAACAGAAGGATCTATGTTGTGCTTCTCGCGCTCATCATCATCAATGCATATTTTATGGAGGAAGAGTTGATGCAGCTGCAAAAAAAAAAAAAAAAAAAAAAAAAATGGAATGGGAATATCCCATGCTCATTTCATGGCAGGATCGAATTTAAACTCGCTCGAGACCTTCTAGTTCGCAGCACGTCGCTTCAAAACACGCTGCTGTCCCCTCAGCACACACACAAAGAATGGGAAAGTCGAGGGTCTCAGATGCCTTGCCAAGTGCAGTCTGAAAAGTTCCACGTCCGCATCGTCCATCATCCAATCACAAATCTAATAGAGTTTGTAATTGACGTGGTAAACATAGCCCAGAATTCATTTTCTTTTTATCAAAAAAATACTATTTACAGTATGTATGTTATTTATTGAATTGTAGCGTCTCTTTAATAAAGACAAGTTAATATCGGTGTAATCACATCAAAATAGCTCTCCACGAATGTATTCGCAAGGCGGAAATTCAGTCAATCCAGATGCGACCAGCAGCACTGCATTTTTTAGGAATGAACAAGGAAGTAGGTGCAATATCATCGCGCCAAACTTTTACTAAAAAAGTAAACAAAGGGCTAATCAGTCAGAAATTAGAATGGCTCCTAAAAGAACACACTAGATGAGAGAAATGATCTGTGCTGTGCTTCTTCTCGTGTTGTGCATTGACTGTGCATCATACAATGCAACTAAAAAAGTTTGTTGTTGTATTTATTAGACTGACAAAAAAGAGAAAGAACTCCCTGGTAATCGCGTGAACGAGGCAATAAAAAAAGATAAAATGGATCAAACGATGAAAATTATCAAACAAAATGTGCAGCAAATTGACAGCAATTAATCTTTTAAATAATGTTACATCCCACTTTCAGATTTATTTATTTATTTATTATTATTTTTTTAAACAGAAAAAGACAACTTTCCCTGAATCGGTTTGTTGTGCCAAAATGGAATGACAAAAGCATGTATAAAAAGCCACTAACGTTCAAATCGAGCCATGCGAGGGATCAGCATCACTTGTGTGTTTCTTAGTTTTATATCTTTTAATCAATGATTATTCTGCCATCAAAAGCCCTTTCCCAGTCTTGCTTTTGTTATTTTATATGTTGAGTCACAAAAGCTAATAATTTTAGCATCAAAGTCACTGTTCTGCTTGACGTGTCTTCACAAAAAGCTTGTTTTCTCAGATTTTCAGTCAGAAACACGTGTTTCGGTTGAAACAAACCCATGTTCTACTGCCGCTTACTACAGAATGGATAAACTTGCAGAACTGTCTTCTTTCACCAGAAAAAAAGTATTTGCTCTCTTTTTTAGGCTTAGTGCTTAATGTCCCAAAACAATATTCTATGAGTCTTGAAAGATCAGTCAAAATGCTCTAAAATGGCTGGCAATATGGGAAACTGCTTTGAAAACAGCTGGCAGTGAATGAGATGTGGCTTTCTGTTCTATGCGTTTTATTGTTTTTCTGTTTTAATGTTAACAGCGGTTAACTTATTTTTCTCTACACCTGTATAATGATGGTTAGAAGCATTAGAATGTGACTCACAACATTGCCTGTGCATCGTTGAACTGCAAATGTCAGTGTGAACTAACCTACTAGTTAGCTAGAAGCCAAAGCGTAAGTTGGCGGTCCTGAAAGAGGGGCAGGTTTCACAACGTTCCAACATAATTCCAAGAAAACGTCATAAATCTGCCTGATTTCCCCCACTTATTGAACTAGCGTTGTTACCACAATGACTTGGAAACGCAGGGGCTACCATATGGGCGAGTGCATCCCCCTTTGTGTGGCCCTCAATGGGCTGTCAGGTCTGTCACAATCAGCCGGGGTTGGGGCCGTGAGTCGAGGTCGGCTAGCAGCCAAAATGCAAAGAGACCGAGGTCTACTCCTTATACTTTGTCAGACATGACACAGGTGGCGTGATAAGGAAAACCATCCAGGAAAAAGGTCAATGCGGAATTTTTTTTTTCCATATGTGGTCCATATGGACACAGATCTATGGTGACTTGAGCGGATCAAGCCAGTAGACGTTAAATCAACAGAGGAACACATTTTCTTCAGACTGACATTATTTGACAGCAATTGAGGATCTATTTATGTTGAATAGAGTTAATTTAACTGGGGGTCACAGTTCTTGCTGTCACATAGAACAAATTATTCCTCAAAGTTTGAAATCTTGGGAACTTTGGCATGTAGACCAAGTGGTCTTACGCTGGAATAGCAGTTGGTAGACTCAATGCAACAAAAAAGCAATTCTAAGAAAGGGGGCTCGGAAATAACATTGATTCGAATTAATTTATTTTAATTTTAAAGTCATTAATCAAGAATTTTGGCATGTAGTCCAAAAGGTCCTAGATTGGAACCGCAGTCTTGACTAAATGCAACACAGGTGTGAAACAGTTGTCTGTAACTATATTTAGATGACTAAATAAGAGGAGCGCAAAATGCAACGTACTGCAATTGTTTCGAATAGCCAATTCATTTTTCAACACTTCGGTAAAGCAAAAACACAATTAATAAAATTTTCTATTTGATCTTAAATTTGGAAAGGAATATATAGAGTTAAGCATTTAAGCATTTGCATGTCTGGAAATAAAAGCCATGATGAGGATTTTTAACTTTACTACCTTTTTGAACTCGCCACTCAAGCAAACTCACTCTTCAAAATAAACAGGTGCATTATGACTTTTTTTTTTTAATGGATGCCATTTGCTGTGGAGTGGATCAGGTGTTTAGGGTGTAATTCGATTTTAATTAGAGTCATTGTGTGTGTAGTTTGCACCCCAAGGTGGCGGTGGTGGCCCGGGGGAGTTGAAATTGTGCTCCCTCAAAACGAAGAAGACTTTGATCTTCTCCTTGCGTCTCTGTGGTAGATCTCACAGCTGGAAAGAGGAGAGTCTCCCAGCGCTCAATCACTTAGAAACCACAAGATCAAAGATGACGAACAGAGCGCAGGAGAGCATCTCGCCGAGGTGAATATTTTCTAGTGAAAATAGAGCGAATATTATAGCAGAATTACAAGCAGCTTTTATGAGATCAATGGTTCAACATCAAGGTATTAAAACTTAAAATGTTAAGTAAAATATGGTGTAATGGTCCAACAACAATATGGAATCCAAACAAAAGCATAAATGTGTATATATGTTTTTTGGGGTCTTTTACTTGTCTATTTTTGCTGGTGCCAATTTTTAAGAACAAGGGTGATGTAAACAGCTGTGGGAAGTATAGAGGAATAAAGATGAGTCACAAAAAGAAGTTATAGGAAAGAGTAGAGGAGGCTAGACTCAGGACACAAGTGAGTATTTGCGAGCAACAGTATGGTTTCATGTCTCGAAAGAGTACCCCAGATGCATTATTTGCCTTGAGGGTGTTGATGGAGAAGTACATAGGTCAGAAGGAACTACACTGTGTCTTTGTAGATCTCGAGAAAGCCTATGACAGAGTACCCAGAGAGGAACTGTGGTACTCGCAAGCAGAAGTCTCGAGTGGCAGAGATGTTAAAATAGTACAGGACATGTATGAGGGCAGCAGAACAGCAATGAGGTGTGACAGAGGAATTTAAGGTGGAGGTGGGACTGCATCAGGGATCAGCCCTGAGCGGTTTCCTGTTTGGAGTGGTGATGTATTGATAGGCTGACAATGAGGTTAGACTGGAATCCCCGTGGACCATGATGTTCGCAGATGTCATTGTGATCTGCAGTAAAAGCAGAGATCAGGTGGAGGGACAGTTACAATAGAAATGTGGAGACATGCAAATGAAAGGAGCGGAATGAAGATTAGCCTAAGTACAACAGAATATATATGCATGAATGTGAGAGGTGGAGGGGGAAGAGTGAGGCTACAGCGAGGGTGGAGGACTTTAAATACCTGGGGTCAACAGTCCAGAGCAAGTGAGGGTGGTAAAAAAAAAAATTAAAAAAAACTCAATAAATGGGTCCAAGCAGGTTGGAACAGGTGGAGGAAGGTGTTATGTGACAGCAGTCTCTGCTAGGATGAAGGGCAAAGTTTATAAGACAGTGGTGAGGCCAGCCATGATGTACAGATGAGAGACAGTGGCACTGAAGAGACAACGGGAAGCAGAGCAGGAGGTGGCGGAAATGAAGATGTGGAGGTTCTCTCTAGGAGTGACCAGGTTGGATAGGATTAGAAATGAGCTCATCAGAAGGCGAGCCAAGGTTCGATGTTTTGGAGACAAAGTTAGAGAGAGCAGACTTTGATGGTTTGGACACGTCCTGAGGAGAGAGAGAAAGCATATTGGTTGAAGGATGATGAGGATGGAGCTACCAGGCAAAAGTGCTCGAGGAAGACGAAAGAAAAGGTTGATAGATGTAGTGAGGGAAGACATAAGGGCTGTTGGTGTTCGAGGAGGATGCAGGAGACAGGCTTACATGGAAAAGGCTACCCCTAACGCGACAAGCCGAAAGGAAAAGAAGAAGCAGCTTGTCTATTTTTGTGTGCTTATAACCTTACACAGGCGATCAGTTAGGAAGTCAACAAGGAAAATTTTATTTGTGACCAAAGAATTGAATAGCTGACCTTTTGCCAAAATAAATACTAATAGGTAAGGTTTACAAAGATTTTTGCAGAACTACATAATTAATTGGGCAAAAACGATACTTTAAAGGAGAACGTTTGTCTTTTAAGCAAATCGTTTTGTCTCTGTAAATTAAACAACCAAGTAAATCTGTTATTTTCTGAATATGTGTCTGCCAGCCGTTCTGAATTATGTTGTGATGTGATGTCACAATTAAACGAATTCCTTTGGGAGTATTTTGCGAGTGGCATCTAAGGTAGCTGGGGTGAAATTTAGATCTCTGGGTGAGACTTTTAACATCCAGGTGCATAAAAAAGCGAAGTCTTTCTTGATGGACGCTACTCATCCTCTCGCATCAGAATACAAATTGCTTCCTTCTTGTGTCCGTCTCGCCCCCCCCCCCCAGCTACTAAAAACAGTCTTAACTACTCCTTTGTAACTCTCTCCATCCACAGGGTTTTCATGTCGCAGAGAGGAGATAACTACTTTGCCTCCATTGCTGCTATTTGCATTTGTACTTTTAGCTTTTTACCATCCTTTTATGGTTGCGTATCAATTTTACGGTTGTGTATCAATTTTACTATTTTATACTTTGCACTTGGAACTATTTATTGTCACCTGTCATGCACTTTATTACTGTACTTTTCCTGCTCACATCTTGTATGATCTTATGTGATCTGAATTTGTCTGCTGCAAATAAAATTGCCCTTCAAGGGACATTTAATAAAGTGATGACATGAATTAACATAAAAACACCACATGCTCTTGCTAAACTAAGTGACGAAGTGTAATTCAGCAGATTGGTGAAGAAATGCTGCCGCCACCAAATTAAATATAACCCACGTGTTCACTGTCTTTATGGCGACTTGCACGTGCAATGCAATCTGCACTCACTTTTTTTCCAAACTCTGGGCTCAACAAGTAGCTCTGCCCCAAGTTGTCATGGGAACAAAATCTATATTGGCCCCAGAGTAGAGGGTAAGAACCATCCCCTCAAAACCGAGTGATATCAACCTAAAAGTGGACGTTAAATGTACGCAATTCTATATCCTTTGTGCATTTTAAACAAAGAAAGTCAGAGGGTTTTTTTTAAACACTAAATTTCGCCAATTGAACAACCCCAATCAACATTGTCAAAATATAACTTTTCCTTTATGTAAGAAAACATATTTGCCTTTTTCCATTCTGACAGTAATGTAGAAATGATTTGTCTTATATAATTTGGCTTGTTTTTAGATTTACATTTATATTTTAAAGTGAACAACGCAGATATAAATCACAAGTAAAAAAAAAAAAAAAAAGTAAAACAGCTAAACCAAACAACATAAAACAGAACAAAACGCACATCCTGCGAGATTGTTCCATTACTTCTGAGTCTTCATCGCATTTGTGATGTGTACGCGTACCATTTAGCCCAGTTCCTTTTAAATTGTGCCTTTTCAGTCTGATTTTATAGATCAGACTCTCCATGTGTTATACATCGTCTAATTGTCATCCATTGTTTTATTGTTGGTGTATCTGTCTTCATCCATCTTTTTGTTATAGATTTGCTGCAAGCAGAATTTTGGTTAGATATTGGTCTCTTTTACATACTGTCTCCTGTATAAAACCCAGATACATCACTTGAAACGTCTGTGATATTTTTTATTCCAACACTTTTCAGAGGAGGGGAATGTACCACATCCCAGAAAGACTAGATTTTCAAACAACTCCAAAAAAATATGAGTATGATTGGTTTCCGTACAGTTAGATGACCTGCAACATGATTGTGTCATCTTTATGCGCTTACTCATTATTTTATTCTTATAAAGTATTGAATTTGCTTCTTCCAAACAAACTCCTCCTATCCTTGAGAGTGAGTTATGTTGAGATGAGCCCCCCACATATCACTCCATCTGTTGCCCTCATGCAGCTCCTTTTCCCACATCCTTCACATAGCTAGTACAAGCTTTTCTTGAGTCCATTTATACAAGGTCGACATTTCTATAGTTGGGATTTTTCTGTATGCTTGCACAAATACCTTAATGATTGGGTGAATTTCCTCTTCTCTTTTCCTAATTTGCCTACAATAAGTCTCTTAGTTGAAGATACCCAAATAAATCTTATTTCCACAGTTGGTATTCATCCTTTAACGCTTGGAATCCAACCGTAACCCCTTTCTTAATTAATTTACAGATTGCTGTCATACCTCTTTGAGTCCACTGTTTGAATGTGTTATCCATTTTCCCAGGTTCAAATTTCTCATCCCATCCATCTCAATAAACACGATTCTTTACCCAGTTTAAATTGTCTATTAATTATTAGCCACGTTTCTATAGTGAATTCTCTAATTGGGCTCAATTCAATTGTTTCTTTTATGCTGGGAAGGGCGACACAGTGGAAGACTGGTTAACACAACTGCCTCACAGTCCTGAGGACCCGGGTTCAAATCCGGCCTCGCCTCTGTGGAGTTCGCATGTTCTCCCCGTGCCTGCGTGGGTTTTCTCCGGGTACTCCGGTTTCCTCCCACTTTCCAAAAACATGCGTGGTACGATAATTGAAGACTCTAAATTGCCCATAGGTGTGAATGTGAGTGTGAATGATTGTCCAAATGTGACCTGCAAGTCGCTGGCGACCAGTTGAGGGTCTACCCCGCCTCTAGCCTGAAGTCAGGTGAGATAGGCGTCAGTACACCCGCCACCCCAGTGAGGATAAGCGGTACAGAAAATGGATGGCTGGATGCTGGGAAGTGGGGATGGGGTGCTGCTGCCCCCCCTAATACTGTTTGGATGGGATATTTTCCTTTTTTTCATTTCTATGTTCTTTCACCAAACTACATAATCTGGGCTGCACTAGCATATGAATGGACAAATCTGTGCTGCGTTGAAGTATTCCTTCAAATTCGGAAGAGCCTGGCCTCCTCTTCCTTGAGGTAATTCAAGGGTGGAATACCTTATTCTTGGCTTCTTGCCTTCCCAAATGAATCTTGATATTAATGTATCCCAATTAATAAATTGTAAATTTGGAATGACCACCGGGAGTGACTGAAACAAAAATAAAAGATGTGGCTGGATATTCATTTTGATCACATTGACCATCTGGCTATACCTATTCTAATATTTTTGTCAATTTCTTCATAGTTATATTTGAACAGCTTTATTATTCCCAAATAGGTCGGTGTCTTCGCCTCCCAAACCAAATCTGTCCAGAGTTAGAAAGAGGAAATCCCAGTTAACCCGGTCAAATGCCTTCTCTGTGTCGAGGCTAATTAGTGCAGATGGACTTTTATTTTTGTGTATACTATACAAGGTTCTTCTGAATTTATCGTGTGTTTGTCTCCTCACTATGAAGCCAGACTGGTCTCCGTCAATAATTCCGGCATAAATACTTCGACTGCGACTAATAGTGGTGTATACTTTATAGTCCGTATTTAAGACTGACATTGGACTGTAGTTTTGGCAGTGTTATCTTTTAACGGTTTAGGCAGTATTGTGATAATTGCCTGCCTCCAAGAGGGGGGATGGTATCATTAGCCATGATCCGATTAAAGGTAGTGTATGAGGGAAGAGAAGGGATATCAGTTCTTTGTCAAATTTTTTTGTACCACTCGTACGGAAATCCATCACTGTCCGCCATTTTGCCTGTTTTCAGATGTCTTACAGCCTTTCGTATCTCTTTCAGTAATTTGACTCATCAAACATTTGTTTTGCTCAGTTCCTATTGAGGGTGAATCTAATTAGTCTAGAAAGGTTAGAATTTCATTCTGATTTTTTGCTTGTGGCCCAGTGTAGAGGTTTTTATAATATTCATCCATCTATTTTCTACCGCTTATCCGAGGTCGGGTCACGGGGGCAGTAGTCCCCCGAGAGACACGGTCGAACGCCTTCTCCAAGTCCATAAAACACATGTAGACTGGGTGGGCGAACTCCCATGCACCCTCGAGGACCCTGCCAAGGGTGTAGAGCTGGTCCACTGTTCCACAGCCAGGACGAAAACCACACTGCTCTTCCTGAATCAGAGTTTTAACTTCCCGACGGACCCTCCTCTCCAGCACCCCTGGATAGACCTTACTAGGGAGGGTGAGGAGTGTGATCCCCCTGTAGTTGGAACACACCCACCGGTCCCCCTTCTTAAAAAGGGGGACCACCACCCCAGTCTGCCAATCCGGAGGCATTGTCCCCGATGTCCATGCGATGTTGCAGAGGCGTGTTAACCAGGACAGCCGTACAACATCCAGAGCCTTGAGGAACTCCGGGCGAATCTCATCCACCCCCGGGACCTTGCCACCGAGGAGCTTTTTAACCACCTCGGTGACATCAAACCCAGAGATAGGAGAGCCCGCCTCAGAGAATCCAGACTCTGCTCCCTCATGGAAAGGTGGAATTTAGGAGGTCTTCGAAGTATTCTCCCCACCGGCTCACAACGTCCCGAGTCGAGGTCAGCAGCACCCCATCCCCACTATACACAGTGTTGATGGTGCACTGCTTCCCCCTCCTGAGACGCCGGATGGTGGACCAGAATTTCCTCGAAGCCGTCCGGAAGTCTTGCTCCATGGCCTCACCGAACTCCTCCCATGCCCGAGTTTTTGCTTCAGTGACCACCAAAGGTGCATTCCGCTTGGCAAGCCAGTACCCATCAGCTGCCTCAGGAGTCCCACAGGCCAAAAAGGCCCAATAGGACTCCTTCTTCAGCTTGACGGCATCCCTCTCCGTTGGTGTCCACCAACGGGTTCGGGGATTGGGTGGGTACTCTGAACTGCTGTTTGGTGCATAGGCACAAACAACAGTCAGGACCCGTCCCCCCCACCCGAAGGCAGAGGGAGGCTACCCTCTCGTCCACCGGGGTGAACCCCAACGTACAGGCGCCGAGCCGGGGAGCAATAAGTATACCCACACCTGCACGGCGCCTCTCACCGTGGGCATCTCCAGAGTGGAAGAGAGTCCAACCCCTCTCGAGAGGACTGGTAACAGAGCCCAAGCTGTGCGTGGAGGAGAGTCCGACTATATCTCGTCAGAACTTCTCGACCTCACACACCAGTTCGTGCGCCTTGCCTGCCAGAGGGGTGACATTCCACGTCCCTAGAGCCAGCTTCTGTAGCCCATGGGTGCAGGCCCGGCCACCAGGCGCTCGCCTTCGAGCCCCACCTACAGGCCTGGCTCCAGAGGGGGGCCCCGGTGACCCGCGTCCAGGCAAGGGAAACCTAAAATTGTGACTAAAAAAGCTAAATCTGTCCAAGGAAACGTGTTGTAATTTGGCAGATTGATGAAGAAATGCTGCACCCTTTAAAAAAGAAAAAAGAAATGGTGTAATTCAGACGCTTGGTAAAAAAAATTCTGCCTCCGCTCAAGCAAATATGGCGAAAAAAAAATGCATGTCTCCTTTAAAAGTTTGCCCTCTGCATCGGATTAATTCCATTACCCCTACAGCAGAAAATGAATGTGAGATGAAACAAATATGGTTATACTCCACTTCCACTGCAGTTTATTTGTTTAGACGATGCAATCTCCAATTGGCTCATGGCTTCCCGACAACGTGAATAATTGCAAAATCAAAAACAAATACAGAGCGAGCAGGTCGTCTGGCGGCGAGACGCGCACAAGCCAGCGGGAGTCATGCATGCAGTGTTAAACCCAACATGGCTGCCACGCACTTGCATCACCTTCACAAATCTGCACACACAACACGCACACAACTCCTCTGAAGATATGAGTTCCCCATGCGGCCAACTCACACACACGCGCAAACACACACACACACACACTTGAGAGACATCAAAGCTTCACAGCAGCACCTATGTGGGGCCATGAGGAACATTATTCAGGATTAGCTCTCACACTTCCTATTCAAATGCTTTCACACGTAAACAAACTACTGAAAGGCTCTCATAAGGACTACTCAAACACTCTCATGTGCACGAGTCTCGCTCTCATTAACAATACTCAAATGCTCTCATTTACACTAGTCAAAGGCTCTCATTTACACTACTCAAATGCTCTCATTGACACCACTCAAATGCTCTCATTTACACTACTCAAATGCTCTCACGCTCGCACGCATCTTGCTCTCATCAACACTACTCAAATGCGTTCACGCGAGCACGTTCTCGCGCACATCACTGGCATTCACGAGTTCATGTCAATCATGCTCACACGTGAATAGTGTAAATCTTTTATTAGGTAGTTCAATTCAAAAAGTGAAATTATGGAGATGAACTGCACACACTCAGAGTGAAGTATTTCATATTTAAAATATGTATTATTTTGATGATTGTAGCACATAGCAAGTAAAAAATATTCCCCATATTGAGAAACTAAAATATAACGTCAAACGAAATAGTCAATTAATTCAAGAAATAAAGTGATTTTTAATGTAGAAATTAGGCTGCAATTTGCCCTCTGAAAAGTACTTCAGTGTTTAATCACTCTATGAGTACTGAAGAAAAACTTTTCAACTATATTCTAATTTATTGAGATGTACCTATATTTTAAAAAGTCAAAATATTTGACTGTGTGTGTAGTCTGGAGTGCATATCGATGACACGAGTTTCACTACGACAATTAAATTCCTTCATTCCCTTTGGACAGCTCATTAGGTACACCGGCGCAGAGGATCTTAAACACGAATATCCGGCCATCCTGCCTGCAACGAACCGTATACGTTTCAGATTATAACGCAGCGGTGTTGAACCTCTGTCTTGAGTCCAGGAGTAAACACACGTCCACTGCGCTTTAGCCCGAAAGGCACATTTATTCGGCAGCATCCGCGACAGAATAATGGCGTCTCGCTCTTGATAGACGAGCCAGCCTAGCCCTACGTCATACACGACACGGCTTCTGATTGGTCGACCATTACGTCATATCCTGTAACACAATAATCAACAAGTATATGACATATATATATGTATGTACGATACAATATAATGCTATGTAATGCTCCTGCTTAAGTTAGGCTTACTATTGTACTTTATGGCTGTTGGTCAATGCCATATTTAATTTTGAAACCACTTCCATTTCAACTCATATAAATACACGCTCACATAACATGTCAAATGTTTGCACACATACACCTCAAACACATTCGCATAAACATGTCAAATCTATTCACATACCATCCTCAAATCCATTCATAAAATATACTCAAATCCTTTCATATTTCCATCTCAAATACTTTCGGACTTTCTTTCACCAACTTTGGCAAATCCGCTCAGTTTTCCCTGAGTTACTCACCGGAGCAGCGACCGCGGTCTTTGGCGAGCCGGCATCCAGGTGAAACTCCGCAAGAGAGGATACGGACTGCCGTTTCCGTCCATCCACCGCGCGAATCTATGCTCCCTACCCAACAAAATGGACGAGCTTCATCTTCTGATAAAGACCAGTAAAGACTTCTGACGTTCCGCCGCCATGTGCTTTACGGAGACTTGGCTTTATGACGCTGTACCCGATAGCGCCGTCACGCTTCCATCTTCACCGGGCAGACCGCGACATGGAATCATCGGGGAAAGCAAAAGGCGGCGGGATATGCTTCTATATCAACGAAAAATGGTGTACAGACGTCACGGAGCTCAGCACACACTGCAACCCGCATTTGGAGTCGCTGTTTTTGAACTGTAAGCCATTCTACTCGCCTCGTGAGTCCGCATCATTCATTCTCGCTGGCGTCGATATTCCGCCTCAAGCTAACACGAACGCCGCACTGCTAATGCTCGCCGAACAAGTAAACGAAATTGAAAAAAAAACACCCGGACTCACCCCTCATTATTCTCAGGGACTTTAACAAAGCTAAACTCAACCACGAACTCCCTAAATACAAGCAGCACATCGACTGTCCTACCAGGGAAAATAATACTTTAGACCACTGCTTTACTACGCTAAATAACACATACCGTGCCAAACCTCGTGTAGCCCTGGGCTCGTCTGATCACTGCTTAATTCACTTAATACCGACATACAGGCAAGAACTTAAATGCGTGAAGCCTACAGTGAAAACAGTGAAAAAGTGGACTAATGAAGCAAAGATGGAACTTCAAAGCTGTTTAGACTGCACAGACTGGAGTGGCTTTGAAAATTCAGCTGGCAGCCTGGATGAATATACGGACACTGTCACATCCTCTATCAGTCTCTGTGAAGAGGTTTGTGTACCAACAAAGTCATTTCGCAGATTAAATAACAACAAGCCGTGGTTCACTGCCAAACTTAAGCAACTTCGCCAAACTAAGGAGGACGCATATCAAAGCGGGGACAGGGCCCTGTACAATCGCACAACAAACCAGCTGACTAAAGAAATTAACATTGCAAATGACTATGCAGCAAAGTTGGAAAAACAGTTTAGCACCAACGAGTCTAAATCAGTCTGGCATGCATTTCAATCGCTGACCAATTACAAGCGATGATCCCCCCAAGCTGAGAACAATAGCACACTAACCAACGACTTTAATACTTTCTACTGCAGATTTGAAAAGGACAATCACACCTCTGACTTCTGCGTTAATCATCTACGAAACAAAAAAAGATTAACAAAGCGGCAGGCCCAGACCATGTGTCCCCATCCTGTCTCAAAGTCTGCGCGGACCACCTCGCTCCAGTCTTCACACAGATCTTCAATAGATCTCTGGAACTGTGCGAAGTACCATCCTGTTTCAAACGCTCCACCATCATTCCAGTCCCCAAGAAACCTGCAATCTCGGGTCTGAATGACTACAGGCCTGTCGCTTTGACATCTGTGGTCATGAAGTCCTTTGAACGTCTCGTGCTGGACCACCTCAAGAGTGTCACAGGTCCCCTGCTGGACCCCCTGCAGTTTTCCTACCGAGCGAACAGGTCTGCGGATGATGCAGTCAACATGGGACTGCACTTCATCCTACAACACCTCGACAGTGCAGGGACCTACGCGAGGATCCTGTTTGTGGACTTCAGCTCAGCGTTCAACACCATCATCCCTGAACTCCTTTCCTCCAAGCTTCTCCAACTCATCGCCTCGCCCGCCATCTGCCAGTGGATTTACAGCTTCCTGAGGGGCAGGACACAGCAGGTGTGGCTGGGAGAGACCACCTCATCCACACGCCGCATCAGCACTGGGGCACCCCAAGGTTGTGTCCTCTCTCCGCTGCTTTTCTCTCTCTACACGAACGACTGCACCCCAACGCACCCGGCTGTCAAACTCCTGAAGTTTGCAGATGACACCACTGTCATCTGCCTCATCAAGGACGGTGACGAGTCTGCATATCGACAGGAAGTGGAGCGGCTGGAGCTGTGGTGCGGCCGACACAACCTGGAGCTGAACACGCTCAAGACTGTAGAGATGATCGTGGACTTGAGGAGGCATCCTTCGCCACAGCTGCCCCTCACGCCGTCCAGCTGCCTTGTGTCCACCGTCAAGACTTTCAAGTTCCTGGGAATTAGTCTCTCAGGACCTGAAGTGGACCATCAACATCAACTCCGTCCTCAAAAAGGCCCAGCAGAGGATATACTTCCTGCGGGTTCTGAGAAAGCACGGCCTGCCACGAAAGCTGCTGAGGCAGTTCTACACAGCGGTCATCGAATTAGTCCTGTGGTCTTCTATCACAGTCTGGTTTGGTGCTGCTACAAAAAAGGACAAACTCCGACTGCAACGGAAAATCAAAACTGCTGAAAGGATTGTCGATACCCCCCTACCCACCCTTGGGGACTTGCATGCTGCCAGAACTAAGACAAGAGTGTGCAAAATCCTCTCGGACCCTCCACATCGCGGTCACCGGCTCTTCCGGCTCCTTCCCTCAGGTAGGCACTACCGATCAAAGCAAACTAGAACTAGACATTCCAACAGCTTCTTCCCTCTTGCAATCAACTTCCTAAACAGCTAACCTACAATTCCATTGCAACATGCTGCCAATTTGTTTGTCTTGAGTTTGTTGTCACATTTCTGTCAGGCCAATTATATATTACTCGTGCACTCACTGTAGTAGTCTCGCCACGCTGCACTATTTGCATATCTGTTGTTGACCAATACTGGCCACTCATGCCAGAGTAGCATCTGCCCCATTTGCACACTGACTGAGGAGTATCTGCAAAATTTGCACAATCAACATTGTCCCAGATTATCGCACTACTCGTCAGTTTAAACTGCATACACTCCTTGAAGTCTCGGCGCCCTTTGCACAATGGTCATTGCACCGGACTATTGCGAGATTAGTCATTCGAACTGCTCTAAGTGCTAGAGGACTCTGCATCTTTTTGCACAATTGTCCAAAAAATATTAATAATTTGTACCGGCATTACCAGATAACTAGCAACCCTTTATTGTCTTTATGTCTCAAAAGTGTTCTCTGTCAATTGACTGTCTGTTGTCGCACTAGAGCGGCTCCAACTACTGGAGACAAATTCCTTGTGTGTTTTTTGGACATGCTTGGCAAATAAAGATGATTCGGATTCTGATTATTCGGATTCTGATGAGAGCAAGACTCAGGCGCATGTGAGTGTTTGAGTAGTGTTTGAGAGCTAATCCTGAATAATGTCCCTCACGGCCCCTCATACCTGCTGGCCACACACACACTTATTCACACTACTAACACACACGCATGCATGCACACACACATGCTTTAATATCATCAATTCACACGCACGGACACAGATACACACTCACCTGCCTTGACTCATTTGAATTTAAGTGACATCCAATTCATTACCCATAGGGTTAAATATGACATTGGTCCTCCCTCTGCAGTTATAACAGCTAAAACTCTTCTGGGAACAAGGTTTAAGAGTGTGTTCATGGGAATTTGTGAAGTTACACACTGATGTTGGACGAGAAGGCCTGGCTCTCAGTCTCCACTCTAATTCATCCAATTAGTTCTGTTCTGTTCTGTAGGGATGAGGTCAGGATTGTGCAGGTCAGTCAAGTTCATCCACATAAAACCTTGATTTGTGCACTGATGCACAGTCATGTTGGAATCTCTCTCGATCTCCAAACTGTTGCCACAAAGTTGGAAATGTCCAAAATATTAGACCCCTGAGGTCCAGTGAAAGAAACTCTGAATGCTTCAGCTAATAAAAGATTTTGGACTGTCAAACAGTTTGGGGATTACCCCTTCCTGTTCCAACATGTCTGTGCACCAGTGCACAAAAGCAATGGCCATAAAGACATGGAGGCGACAATTTGGTATGGATGAGCTTGACTGGCCTGCACAGAGTCCTGCCCTCAACCCGATAGAACACCTTTGGGTTGATTTCGAGTGGACAGTAAGCCAGGTCTTCTCGTCCAACATCAGTGTGTGTGACCTCACAAATATGTTCCTGGAAGAATAGGCAAAAATTCCCATAAACTCACTCCTAAACCTTGTTGAAAGCCTTCACACAAGAGAAGAGTAGACCAACATCATATTAAACCATATTAATTTAGAATGCGATATGACTTTTAAAAATCATATGTGACTCAGGGTCGGTGAGCGAATACTTTTGGTAATATAGTGTATAAATGCAAAACACACCCACATGAACACGCATATTCACGCGCACACAGGACATAGTTGATTGATAGTATAAAGACATGGCAAGGCACTGAGGATCCAATTGAGGAAAATCAACTTGTGGGAGCTACCCACACCAAGAGGTGCCACAGCCCACAGCCACAAAGGATGCCGCTATAGAGACCGCAATGACCCAGGTAAACCTGAATGGACTCTCGACATTGTGCAGAGCCCCCCAGTCTTCCCGGGCGCAGAATTTAGAATGCGATATGACTTTTAAAAATCATATGTGACTCAGGGTCGGTGAGCGAATACTTTTGGTAATATAGTGTATAAACGCAAAACACACCCACATGAACACGCACATTCACGCGCACACAGGACATAGTTGATTGATAGTATAAAGACATGGCAAGGCACTGAGGATCCAATTGAGGAAAATCAACTTGTGGGAGCTACCCACACCAAGAGGTGCCACAGCCCACAGCCACAAAGGATGCCGCTATAGAGACCGCAATGACCCAGGTAAACCTGAATGGACTCTCGACATTGTGCAGAGCCCCCCAGTCCCCCGGGCGCAGGGAAAACAGCAGGATGACATCCCTGCAGGCAGACCGAACACACCTCCCAACGGGGAGGCTCCCATGAGGAGACACTGGAGCTGAAAAGACTGAAAGACTATAGGACAGGATAAAAAAAACTGAAGGACAATAAGAAATACAATAAAATAGGATACAAATAATGAACAGATAAATTAATGTAATAAATAAATGTCTAAATAATTAAGAAACCATTAAAAGCTAAACCCAACAGGTGACTCTTCAGCCTCCTTTTACAGACATCAACAGTTAACACTAACACATGCGCACACATACGCACACGCATACTTAACAATACTATTAACAGATACACACTCTCATACTTTAATAAAATCAATACACACATGGACGGATACACAAGCAGGTAATCACAACTACTAACACACGCACAGAATTATAATCCATTCACACACATGCACGCATTCCTGTGCACAGATGGATACACACATACATACTGTACTTAATCGGACCAATAACGCGCGCACGAACACACGCACATTATCACAAGTATTAACACACGGACGCACAAATCAAATCAATTCGCACACATGCGCACAGATGGATACACACACATACTGTACTTACCGTATTTTTTCATGTATAATGCGCATTTTTTTCCCAAAGAAAATTGTCAAAAGTCAATAGTGCGCATTATACATACGTAAAGGGGCAAATGGAAAAAAACTCACATTTTGTAAATGTATGCCGCCATCTAGTGGTTATAAAAAAGCTATACACGTTCATTCCAAAATGCCAACGCCACCTAGAGGTTATGAGAAAGGTGTACACTTTCATTCTAATATGCCACCGCCACCTAGTGGTTATAAAAAAGGTGTAGCCTACACTTTCATTCCATTATGACAGGGGTATGACTGCATATATGTACAGTTGTGCTCATTAGTGTACATACCCCGGCAGAATTTGTAAAATATAGGTTTTTTTTGTTGTTGTTTTTTTAAATATGACTGATGACTTTACAACAGATTGGCTGGCGACCAGTTCCGGGTGTACCCCCCCCCACTCGCCCGAAGATGCTTGGGATAGGCTCCAGCACGCCCGCGACCGTTGTGAGGCTAAAACGGTACGGAAAATGGATGGATGGACTTTACAACAACCATCATTAATTTCTTTATGGTTATGTTTTGTTTAATGATAATGCTTTTCTGAAATTCTTGACCGTTTAATTTTAACCCCATTAAAATAAAAAATAAATGTGTTTCGCCTGGTCCTTCATGTTTTCTTTAAAGAATTCTACCCATCTTACAAATTCTGCCTGGGTAATCAAACTTATGAACACAACTGTGTTTCTAATTTGTTAAATAAAAGGGCTGTGAATTTCAAAATAAGAGCAAGTAAATTTAAAAAAGTATTACGTGTTCAAATAAAGTGCTTAACTTCAGAACAATTCTTTGAAATAATTATAACAAAATACAGTTAATACTGTATTACATGTTTTCATCATGTGGGTAGAAGCAAAATAATGCATTGTAAAAATGCAGTATATATGGGTAGAAGTGTTTTCCAGAATTTTGAGGTCAACTTTGGGGGTGCGTATTATAAATGGGTGCGCATTATAAACGAGGAATTATCAGACTACTAAGACACATGCACGAACACACACTCGGGCACACGCATATATGGAGGGATCAATAGACAAACGTTTACGGGCCATACCTGAGTCACATCAAAATATCTCTCTCTCGCACGCTTGCTAAAGATCCACCTGAGGGAGGATACACACACACACACACACGACTCTCCTAACAAGCTTCTGACTGTGTGTGTGTGCTCCAAGGATGGAATCACACACACAAACACACGCATCTCTGTAGCTTTTGGCCATATGAGAACATGCACATTTGTGATCAATGTGTGTGCGCATGCAGTGTGGCACTCTCTGGCCTTGTAATTCCTGCACAAGTGTGCGTGTGTGTGTGTGTGTGTGTGTACGTGCAGTTGGCCTTCAACATGTCATTCTAACAACATCCCTGGTGAGTTGAGCACCACCTCCCCTCGCCGGCCCGCCATGACAGATAACCGCGTCGCTCCCTAACAGTCCAGGACACGCACACGCACACACACACACACACACACACACACACACACACACAAGGCACTTGACGTGAGTGTATGTGTTTGTGTGGAGTGTGAGTCCTCGTGAATAACACACACTTTTATATGCGTGTGTGTATATAAATTATATATAATACATTCTTCCACAGTGGCGGGGAAGGCTCGCTGTTGCCATGGCGACCCACCCTACCTGTTCAACATCTTTCAACGCTAATTGTACAAGAGCACAAGACTTCTGCTGCTCCGTTTGGCCGACCTTGACGTGTTAAATCACACAAACGCGCGATTAAAGATGACTGCGATGTATTTCTTGGTTTTGTAATGAAGTTTGTGATTTTATGTACAACAAGAATTGTTAAAGGGGTCAGGAACAGGAAGACATTTTTGGGCAAAAATATGCTGTTTGTGCCACCACTAGTCAACACACAGTATTCTGATTAATATTGTGTTTGTGGAGTAAGAATTTAACATAAAGAGCAATTTTTACTCATTCCAAGAGGTATCCATGTTGGGTAATATCGCCCTCTGCTGTCAACTGAAATTAACATCACAGGTGTCCTGGCGAATGTCACGTGAACAAACCCGGTAATTAGAATATTGGGCTCCCCCTGTATGCTGCGATAACTAGCAGGACTACGGGTTGTTTACATGATGGTTTGGACAATAATCTAGCCAAGTTTGACTTCAACCCATGTGATCAAGCTCTGTCTCCAGTCAAAAAGTCGAAGTCAGGCCAGCCACAACAAGATTGTTCATATTAGGCATGGCATAAACAAACAAACAAACAAACAAAAAAGCACCACAGTAACACCCGCAGAGGCCAACTGCCAACTTCAAAATAAAAGTCCAACCCTTGGACATCAATAAGCGTTTGTCTGTGAATACTCTCATTCATCCAGGTCATTTCGTTCTCAGGGCATTGAATTGATCGCAACTGGACAAAGTAAACAGTCCAGTTTTCCGGCAGGAACAAAGCTGCGGTTGCCAGTCGATCGGAGCCCCGCCGCCGGAATTCGACTGGATGCAGTCCTGACCTCAGTTTAAATTACTATCATGTACTGTTGCACCATCCCAAAATCATGTTCAATCGCTAATTTAATACGCTGTCATTGATTAAGTGGTCGAATACGGGACTAGCTAATAGTAAGGGCAGCTCAATTCTTTTTCAATGGCATGAATCAATCATAAATGCAGAAAGAGACCTCATTTGAGGACCGTGTTGACAAATATAATTTCCCCAAAAATCTGAATGTGGCGTTTGGTTCAATTTATTAGCATTGTGACGTTTTCAAGCAAAAACAATGTTTTTAATTCTGGTGCAAATGATACGATACTCCCAAAATATTGACAGATCTGGAAAAGACATCACAGGCTTTCATTTGAGATACAATTCGATGTGATTTTGTTGCAATTGCATTTTTGACCTTCATGTTAATGCCTGGATCAGACTAAAAGACATATTTGGTCTTTCGCGATTGCACTATGTCAGAATGCTGCCATAAAATATTGGCATATCTTGTTCAGACAGTGTCAACACTACATGTCTTTTACAATCACTGGGCTTTATCTTGTCAAATCAAACACTGATCGGGGAGGCGTGACCAGAAAACGTTTCACCTTTCACCTTTTCAAACTTGTTGGCTCATTCCAAAAAGACTCATGGCTGTATTAGCTCAAAAGGGTGCTTCTACTAAATACTGAGCAAAGGGTCTGTATACTTATGGCTGGGTGATATTTCAGTTTTTCTTTTTTAATAAATCTGCAAAAATTTCAACAATTTCCGTTTTTGTCTGTCAATATGGGGTGCTGTGTGTACATTAAAGAGGAAAAAAAAATTACTTAAATGATTTTAGCAAATGGCTGCAATATAACAAGGAGTGAAAATTGTAATGGGGTCTGAACACTACTGTACGCGTGCGCAATAGTCACATCACAGAGTCCGCTGCGATGTTGGTGTACTGTAATATAAAGTGAATCAACTGTAATATTAAAATTGACCAGGAGAGGTACCTGTTGGGACATGCCAATTAGATCAGCACCCATGTTACGGTAAATTATAACGCTTCAAACAATACATGGAGCAACCCAGAGTGTTGTATACTTATCTCCTTGTATCATAACTATGAAAGAGGACGCGGGAAACAATGTACGCCTCCTGCATTTCCTATTTCACTCTTCAAAATGAAACTACTGTAGGCAGGCATGCCGCAGCTGACTGTACGAGGTGCGTTCAGGTACACTGCGTAAATGAGACCATATACGTTCCTTGATTCTTTTGTAATACAATATGGATTACTAGGAAACATATTTTTGGTATCATAATGCTTTAGTTAAAACACTGTTTGATCACACTGTGATAATATGAAATTAATTTTGTTTTGTAATATTACAGTAGAGAATTAATTTTTTTTTAATATAGTCAGCCAGAGCCTCTGGGAATGCAAAGTTATCAATGTCATTTTACCATCATTCCTGGCATACTGTGTTGCATGTTTTTGTTTGCATATAAGCACTACAGTTCTGGTTTTGTTTTAATTTCTCATTTAAAAAAAAAAGAAACCACCATTCAAGCAACACATTTTTCCTCATGTTTTTGAGATTGTTGGGTGAAAGCTGCAGCTGGCTACGAGTGTGGACTGAATGGGTGGCAACAATGGGGAAAGGAAATACCAGTATTTTGAGGGTTATAGACAGTCAGCAACATACAATATTGAGGGGAAAAAAGAACTAAGAACTACTTCATTTTTGGATCTGTGAACCTTAGTTCAAAATTTCTAATTATGAACTATGAACTGAACTGGTTCATTTTTAGAATGCTGAACTGAACTTCCAACTAGTTGGCGTAGAAAATGAACTTTCCCAACATTGATCCTGTATTATTTGACATCGCAATATATATTGCAGGTTAACATTTTTTTTTTTAAATCACGTCATTTTTCCCCCCCAATATCATGCAGCCCTAATGGTGATAACATCGATAGACAGACAGACCGATAAGAGCTTTTTTCCAACAACTTTTTTTCCCAAAAAAATGGAACTTGCATCTACTTCCACAGCACTAAAATAAATACTTACAGCATGTGAAAATAATGGGGGGGAAAAATCCTTTAATGGAAACAGTCCCATAATAGACTAACATTTTAAATCAAAAATTTAACATCATAAAATGAGCCATCAAATTGCCTAGATCAAATTATATTGCCACAAGCCCTCCAGGACTCTCATGCTCTTTTCTCATGTAGTTGTTTCTAAAATGTGGTTAAATCATTGTTTTTTCAATGTTCAACGCCCGCACTCAATCGAAAACATACCTGTTCCTGCCTCTCCAGCCATCGGTCCACCATCGGGTGATTGGCACTCAGGGACGAACGTGCCGTCTCCCTCTGAAACTCTCTCTGATTGGCCCATGTTCCAGCATCCCTAGGCAGGCTGCGGTATGTGTCCAAGCCTTTACGCTGCAGCAGAGGAAAAAACAACAGCACTAATTTCTGCTCATTTGGGTGATGAGAGCTAATGCTTACCTTTCTCTCCAGGCTATTGGTGGTGCCTGAGGCATGGCGCGCTTTTAGGAAGCCAGCCGTGGTGGACCATCGGGTCGGGTTCTTTCGCGAAGGCGGTTCTTCTGCTTGGGCCCGTGACTCAACGCCACCACCGGTGAATGGCCCGTTGAGACACAGCAAAGCGGGGTCGCTGCTGCGGCGGACGTGCAAGGGCATGTCTGACGGAAATAGGAATATTCATTAGAGGTGCACCAATTAATGGTCAACTAATCGAATATGATCAATTAATCATTTGGCAACCTTGTTTAACTTAAATTTGTCCAAATCCTGACTTTGAGCCACTCAATAGTTTATATTCTCAAATTTCTGTACTCCTCCATGCAGAATCATTATCTTTGTTTTTAATCAAAAAAGGAAATTTGCAAACATCTTCTTTTACTTTGGAAACCAATTATCAACGTTTTTGCCAATTTTCTGACACATTACGGACCAAACCAGTAAATAGGGGTGCCCCGATCCGATCTTTGAGATCAGAAATTGGTCCGGTGTCAGCAAAAAAAAACAAGTATCGGAACGGATCGGACTGGATCTAAAGTCTCAGATTTTCTCATTCTTATACAAGCAGTGCATTCCATGCTCCGCTCCAGCACTTTTATCCAGAGCGCACGTGATCACAACAACAGGATGCTAAGGTGCTAACATAGTAACAAGGAGTAATAGTGAATGTTGCTTGATTAAAGTTGTTTATTGACACCCCAGTTGAAGTTCACTGTAACACTAAACATACATAAAATAATTGCACCAATTGGATGATCAAATACATCACAGACATTATTTCTTTCTTTGTTTCTGTTCACAAAAATCCGTAGCTCACAGCTAACACACAATGAATAAAAAAACACCATTGACGAGCTAACGAAAATTTGAATTGAACTTGCAGCGCACTTCTCTCTCTCTCAAAATGAATATTGGGACACAAACGCTGTATAACTACATACAAACAGGCAATATAACAATACTGTCTGGCATATATTCTTCAAACACTGAAAAACAAGTCACATTAACAATATTTGATCGTGACTTCTACGTTCTTTATTACTGCAAGTGTGTATCTCATTTGATGCACCACATTGCCCGTCAGAAGTCAGGATGTGCACAGCAGGAACTGTGCTCCCAACAAGGCATACACAGAGACAGCTAAGCACCTCCAGCTCACTACATGATTCCTATCTGCCACGACATTGTCAATAAAACTAAACCCCAGTTGTCCCCATCAAGAAGCTCAAAAGTGTACTGCCGCACGTGGAGGAAGTTGCTGTTCCCACCACATACTGGCTGTAAAAATAACTTAATTGAACTTGAATTATTTTGCACTTTAAAAGTAAAAAAAAAAAGTAAAATGTATATTATTATTTAATCTAATGAAACAAAGTGGAAAAAAGACAACATTCAACCAAAAATTTGCACAAATCTGCTGACAAATTCAGGCGCTTTGCTGGCATCATGTGATCTATGTCATTATGCTAAGACAGTGCATGATACGCTGTAAGAACTCGAAATATAATGAAAGGACATTGGAATGAACTAATTCCCTGCCAATGCCGTCTAAAGACGTCAATGGCTTTTTTTTTAGCAGGGATGAGTAGGGCAGGGTCTTGTGCAGTTTGTGTGTGATCATCAAGCCTCTGGATAACTGTAATGAGGAATGGCACCCTATACAGAGCAACAATGCCTTGAGGTGAACGTCCCTCCCTCAGATTGAAGAAGAGGAAGAAGGAGGAGGCAGGGAGGAGGAGACAATAAGAGGAAAACATAATGCCGGAAAAGAAAGAAGATAAAATGAAAAAGAAAATCTAAAAAAAAAAAAAAAAAAGATCTCTTTCGGTACTAGAAATCTATTGCGCCAAGGCAAGAAAAATGTTCCTGCGACCAACAAAAATGACGCCTTAGATCATGGAAGGGAATAAAGGATGACACTCCGAGCCATCACTTTGTTGCAAAGCTATCGCCGGAAATGTCGGGCCATATGGAGAGATGCTCTCGGCCGCTTGCCAGCTGATCGTCTGCCGACCAGAATTTGAGTAAATGGGATCCGGAATCGTGACGAGTGAACTCGCTCTGGATCGCCTGGACGCAGCAGAGCCTCATTCGGAGCTTTCTCCGGATGATAATGGAGACAAAGGTAACTCGTTTGCAGCTCGCGTTAGCTACATTTAGCGAGCAAACACGTTCCTTCAATCCTTGTTACATAAACATCATTTAGTCCCACTAGTTCACATTACAATGTAACATCTGTTGCCAGTACTGATTTGAATTTTCCATTTCCAGCTCATGCATCTTGGAGTAATGCAACACCTGCGAGTCGAACGTCTATTAGGATTGCGACGAAGTAATGTGTTTTTATTTTGTAAAACATCAATAAAAAGTGTTCTTTAGTAATCGTATGTATTTTTTAAAACTTACAGCTTATGTCTGGATCCAGCAGACCTTCGACTCCCATTCTAATATTCAGAGCAAGTAAAAAAGGTAATCGAAAGCATTTGTTTCTCCACGTCCCACTGCAGCAATTATAACAATGGATTTTTATAGTAATAGTTATATTTCTAAACTGCACAGGTTGTGCTTCGAGCAGAAGTAGAGACTGGTTCCAAGGACAATGACTACCACACAAGATCCCATTCACCGCCACCAAAGAATAAAATCCAGATGTGGATAAAACTGCCAGATTTTATGCGCAAGTTAAAAACCTGGACTATTGACGGTAGAGGAGGAGAATTAGGAGGAAGAAAGTGCAAGTGTGGGAGCCCCATTTGTTCATGCAATTTTTGGTTTATGTAAATTCTGTACAGTTATACTTGTAAATAGATAATTTTTCTGTCAAAAGTACTTTCTCACTGTTGTTTTATGTTCAGATGTTTCAGATTTTCACTAAAGGTCAAAATATGGGTGTCAAAGTCATTCTTCTGCTTGATCTGTCTGCTTTCACAAAAAGGCTGTTTTGTCAGCTTATTGCCTCCAGAAACAGATTTGGCTGAAAGTAGCCTATATTTTACTGCTGATTACTAAAGAACGGTATAAGCTAGAGACAAAGTTTTTTTGCTGAAGAAAGAAGAGAGTCTGAACCTTCTTTTGGTGGTGTTGGTGTTTACATAGTCATAGTACACAATATTCTGTGGGGTTTGAAAATTTTGTGAAATTGCTCAAAAATGCCTGGCAGTCTAGGGGTTCCCTGCTCAGGAAACGGCTGGCAGTGAATGAGTTAATTATCATAAATCTATGATTCCACACAAATAACAAAACACAGTGAAACAAATGCCGGAAGCGCATGTAATGTTAAACTCTGCGGCTGCGACTCAAGTGCCTGATGAAGTCAATTAATCAGCAGCATGCCACCGTGGGGGATTGGTGGCTAACGAGGCAGTGGGCTGGAGTCGGCTCAACAGTGTGGGAACAACAACGTGAGGGAGGGAAGAGGCTTGCATTAAAACTAATCACACTGTTTAAAACTTGCGCCGTGTGGGAGGCCGAGGTCCAAACATCATGCCTGCCAATAAACGGCAGCGCTAAGCAAACGACACGACTATCAATTTTTTTTATTTATTTTTTTTGTTTTTTGGACAACGACACTCAGAATTCTGGAGACTTGTTCTGGCGGACCACACACGGAAAATGGAGAAAAATGTCTTGTTGACAGAATTAAGTGTCATGAACTGTTGTGTGTCTTTATTTTGAGCACATACAGTGGGTACGAAAAGTATTCAGACCCCCTTAAATGTTGTTGTTATATTGGCATTTGCTAAAATAATTTAAGTTAATTTTTTTCCTCATTAATGTAAACACAGCACCCGATATTGACAGAAAAAAAAACAGAATTGTTGAAATTATTGCAGATTTATTAAAAAAGAAAAACTGAAATATCACACAGCCATAAGTATTCAGACACTTTGCTCTATTTAGTAGAAACACCCTTTTGAGCTGATACACCCATGAGTCTTTTTGGGAATAATGCAACATGTTTTTCACACCTTGATTTGGGGATCCTCTCCCATTCCCCTCCTTGCAGCTCCTCTCCAGTTCTGTCAGGTTGGCTGGTGAACATTGGTGGACAGCCATTTTCAGGTCTCTCCAGAGAAGCTCAATTGGGTTTAAGTCAGGGCTCTGGCTGGGCCATTCAAGAACAGTCACGGAATTGTCCTGAAGCCACTCCTTTATTTTAGCTGTGTGCTTAGGGTCATTGTCGTGTTGGAAGCTGAACCTTCGGCCGAGTCTGAGGTCCTGAGCACTCTGGAGAAGGTTTTCGTGCAGGATATCCCTGTACTTGGCCACATCCTTCTTTCCTTCGATTGCAACCAGTCGTCCTGTCCCTGCAGCTGAAAAAAACCCACACAGCATGATGCTGCCACCACCATGCTTCACTGTTGGGACTCTATTGGACAGGTGATGAGCAGTGCCTGGTTTTCTCCATACACACCGCTTAGAATTAAGGCCAAAAAGTTCTATCTTGGTCTCATTAGACGAGAGAATCTTATTTCTCACCATCTTGGAGTCATTCAGGTGTTTTTGTAACAAACTCCAAGCGGGCTTTCATGTGTCTTGCACTGAGGAGAGGCTTCCGTCAGGCCACTCTGCCATAAAGCCCCGACTGGTGGAGGGCTGCAGTGATGGGTGACTTTCTCGAACTTTCTCCCATCTCCTGACTGCATCTCTGGAGCTCAGCCACAGTGATCTTTGGGTTCTTCTTTACCTCTCTCACCAAGAGGTCCAGTCAGGTCCGATTGTCCAGTTTGGCCGGATGGCCAGCTCTAGAAGAGTTCTGGTCGTCCCAAACGTCTTCTTTTTAAGGATTATGGAGGCCACTATGCTCTTAGGAACCTTAACTGCAGCAGAAATGCTATTGTCACCTTGGCCAGATCTGGGCCTTGCCACAATTCAGCCAGTTCCTTTGACCTCATGATTCTCATTTGCTCTGACACGCACTGTGAACTTGAAGGTCTTATAGAGACAGATGTGTGGCTTTCCTAATCAAGTCCAATCAGTATAATCAAACACAGTTGGACTCCAATGAAGGTGTAGAACCATCTCAAGGATGATCAGAATGGACAGCACCCGAGTTAAATATATGAGTGTTAATTTAAGGGGGTCTGAATACTTTCCGTACCCACTGTATAGTCTTCATCCTCTGCAAAAAACGACTATTACTGCATTACACTGAGTCACTGAGAGTCATTGGGAAAGTCTTGGTTTTCGGCCAAGTCACACCCACCAGAAGGCGCTGCAATGATTTAATTATGATGCACAAACTGTTTAATTATTTACGTTCTATTTAATTATATTACTACAGTATATATTTTTTATAGTATAAAATATTATAGAGTGTTATTTTCCTTATTAAAAAACACATTACAAAACGTTTTTTTTTTTTGGAGGGAACAGATTAAGGGTTTTCCATCCATTTAAATGGGGGAAGATGATGTGAGATAAGAGTTTTTGGACTTAAGAGTGCACCCACAGAAAAAATTAAACTCATCTCAAGGCACCACACTGTACTGGTCTATGACTTTCACGTGCATTTATGACCCATTCTTTGTTAAAATAAACATATTTACTCATCTTTATTCCTCAGTCATACTTTGGTTTTGCAGTCACATAAATACACCTTGGTCAAGAAATTGCATGATATGCTGCTTGCTGCGATGCCTCACTAAATTCAGGAGAAAAAAAGGACACTTAACTAGTCAATGTGGATAGACTGTTGCAGAAATAACTGTATTTGTAAGATGCTCATTACTTGTGGTGTGACTTTCAACTTGTCGCCACAGATTCAGTACTATACCTCGAAAAGAAACAAGATGAAAACAGTAAATTTTCACAATTTGTCAAGAGAGTGCAGGATATGCTGCTTGCTGCTATGCCTAGCTGAACTCCTTCCTCCAAAAAGTCTGAATAACATGCGGCTATGCTTTATTTTGATGTGAACGTCAACAAATAAATGGTCTTTATTTGTATATAGGATAGTTCTTGATTACGTTAAACCCAGAATTTGCACAAATCTGCAAACAAGAAGCAAAAAATAGAACTTTCCCTAGTGCTTAACAAGGTCCAGGAACTTAATTCTTCAGGATAGTGAATGGTATGCTGTTGGGAATTACGAAAGAAAACATTGGGATTAATCGACATACAGCTAGAATAATTTATTTTAGGATAGTTTTTGATATGCTGCATGCCTAAACTTGAGAAGGAGGAAACAAAGAAGACACTGGACTGGTTGGCTTGGTTAGACATAAATTTTATGTGACTGTGACAGAAATAAGCCTTTACAGTCAGGATAGTGAACGAAATGCTGGTTGTTTAGTTGAACTCTGGAATTAGAAAATTAGACAGACTGGTCGATGTGCGGATTGTCTGATGTGACTGTCACAAAAATAAGCGCCTAAATTTAGCATAGTGCATGATATGCTGCTTGTTACTATAACCAGACAGGCAAACACCAAAGGTATGAAAAAGGTGACAAAAAATAAATAAAAAAATGATACCCCCGGACCCCGCAGAGATTGTTTTTTTTTTTTTTTTTTTTTTAAACATAAATTAAGCCCTCTGGAAGACTCTGAAGAGTAAAATAAGGCAAAATAACAAAAGATTCTTCACGTAGAAAAACATTTATTTACACCGCTCAAGTCCATGTTGATTTACAAATTTAAGATTAAAATTACAACCCCAATTCCAATGAATTTAGTACATTGTGTGAAACATAAATAAAAACAGAATACAATGATTTGCAAATAATGTTCAACCTATATTTAATTGAAGACTCTACAAATACAAGATATTTAATGTTCAAACTGATAAACTTTATTGTTTTTAGCAAATAATCAAACTTACAATTTTATGGCTGCAACACGTTCCAAAAAAGACTGAAGGTTGAGGAATGCTCATCAAACACCTGTTTGGAAGATCCCACAGGTGAACAGGCTAATTGGGAACAGGTGGGTGCCATGATTGGGTATAAAAGGAGCTTCCCTGAATGGCTCAGTCATTCACAAGCAAAGATGGGGCGAGGGTCACCTTCTTTGTGAACAAGTACGTGAGAAAATACTCAAACAGTTGAAGGACAATGTACCTCAACGTACAATCGCAAGGAATTTGGGGATTTAATCATCTACGGTACATAATATCAAAAGGTTCAGAGAATCTGCAGAAATCACTGCATGTAAGCGGTAAGGCCGAAAACCAACATTGAATGACCGTGACCTTCGATCCCTCAGGCGGCACTGCATCAAAAACCGACATCAATGTGTAAAGGATATCACCACATGGGCTCAGAAAACCAATGTACGTAAATACAGTTCGGTATTATGCAAAGCAAAAGCCATTTATCAACAACACCCCGAAACGCCGCCAGCTTCTCTGGGCCGAGCTCATTTAAGATGGACTGATGCAAGGTGGAAAAGTGTTCTGTGGTCCGACGAGTCCACATTTCAAATTGTTTTTGGAAATTGTGGACATCGTGTCCTCCGGGCCAAAGAGGAAAAGAACCATCCGGACTGTTATGGACGCAAAGTTCAAAAGCCAGCATCTGTGATGGTATGGGACTGTGTTAGTGCCAATGGCATGGGTAACTTACACATCTGTGAAGGCACCATTAATGCTGAAAGGTACATACAGGTTTTGGAGAAACGTGCTGCCATCCAAGCAACGTCTTTTTTATGGACGCCCCTGCTTATTTCAGCAAGACTATGCCAAACCACATTCTGCACGTGTTACAACAGCATGGCTTCGTAGTAAAAAAGTGCGGGTACTAGACTGGCCTGCCTGCAGTCCAGACCTGTCTCCCATTGAAAATGTGTGGCGCATTATGAAGCGTAAAATACGACAACGGTGACCCCGGACTGTTGAACAGCTGAAGCTGTACATCAAGCAAGAATGGGAAAGAATTCCACCTACAAAGCTTCAACAATTAATGTCCTCAGTTCCCAAACGTTTATTGAATGTTGTTAAAAGAAAAGGTGATGTAACACAGTGGGAAACATGACCCTGTCCCAGCTTTTTTGCAACGTGTTGCAGGCATAAAAATCAAAGTTAATGATTATTTGCTAAAAACAATATCTTGTCTTTGTAGTGTATTAAATTAAATACAGGTCGAACATGATTTGCAAATCATTGTATTTTGTTTTTATTTATGTTTAACACAACGTCCGAACTTAATTGGAACTGGGGTTGTAAATTTGCCTCATTACTTTGCTTTTTTTTGTTTTGGCCTCCAACTTGAGCCAGGCCCATCTCCACCTGCACCTGATGCCTACTTCAAGCTGTGCCACATCAATAGCATCCTCCTCTTTAAGCACTCATTCTGGAAAAGAATTGACTAAAATCATTGTCTGTTTCACTTCCTTTTTCACGATTACCAACTTCAAAGGATAATCCCAATTGCATCCTCCAAGAAAATATTAAGTACAGTATTTTTCAGTTTTTATTGGCCATTTCTGAATTTGAAGTTAGTTCATTCTGTGTTGTGTCATAATCCCTAACATCGCTCCGTCGTTTAATACATTTAACATTAACATTCGTAAACTATTTGGATAATTGTACGATTCAGGTAAATGGTCTATTTTGAGTTCAAAACAGCGAATTTCGCTGAAAGGTGACTGATTTGCATGTATGTATAACAACATTTGACCCAAATTAGACTTACTGGTGCGTAGGGCCGACGGCGTGACTTCGATTTCGCTGGCCGCTTGGTAGGGCTGGAAGGCAGAGGCACCACCACCTGTGCTGAGGTCCACGGTGGTGAAGAGGTCTGGGCTCTGGGTCCCCGTGGAACTGGCGCTGGTGCCGTCGCCACCATGGTGGGGCTCCTGCTCGTCGTAGATGGCGATCAACTGTGCGGGAGGACATGGTTGAGTTATAAAGGGGACACTTTAAATGGAGGTCTCTTTATACTCCCACGCCTGTATTGCATCAAGTGACCGACGTATTGGCCCGCGCACCCCTTATTGTGTCACTTGACGTCCACACGGCAAAAATTGTTGCTGCGCGTAGAATGCCGCGGAGATCATCTCGATGTGATTTCATCACATACTGTGATGATGTACACAGCGTTCCTCTCAGTTCCACATACCACTACCGCCACCACCTTCTTGATTGATTTTGCAGCATAATTAAACGTATCATCTGGTCATCTAGGTCAATTTGTTCGAGCAGACACTGCGCCACGGTCGCCATTGTTGTTGCTTTGTTCCTTGTTACGGAAAGGAAAGTAAAAACGGCTACCGGCAATGGCCAAAAAAATGCAGATGAAACTCCGCCCTGCAGCGTCCTAGCCAATACCAGCCGTACCGACACCCCGACTTGGAGGGGAACGGCAGCACATTTTCAAAACTGGGTTGCGCTCGAGTATAAAGGCAAACTGCGTGCGGGATAGCCGGAGAGACGTAAGCACAGTCGCCGAGTATAAAGAAGCCTTTAAAGTCCTCGGTCACACATACAGCACACCTCAGCCTCACCTCACCACAACACCCTCAAGGCAAATCATGTATCTGTTGTACTCTTTCTGGGCATGAAACCATACTGTTGCTCGCAAATACTCACGTCTGTCCTGAGTCTAGCCTCCACTACTCTTTCCCATAACTTCATTGTGTGGCTCATCAAGTTTATTCCTCTATAGTCCCTACAGCTCTGCACATCAAACTTGTTCTTAAAAATGGGCACAAGCACACCTTTCCTCCATTCATTTTATTAAATAATTGGTTAATTAAAACTAAATTAACAAAACAATTTAGATATGATCATCAACCATTATTTGTAATTTGAACATTTTACAAATTTTACACACAAATATACATCCATCCATTTTCTACCGCTTATCCGGGTCGGGTCGCGGGGGCAGTAGCTTTAGCAGGGATGCCCAGACTTCCCTCTCCCCAGCCACTTCATCCAGCTCTTCCAGGGGGATACCGAGGTGTTCCCAGGCCAGCCGAAGGACGTAGTCTCTCCAGCGAGTCCTGAGTCGTCCCCGGGGACGTGGCCGGAACATCTCACCAGGGAGGCGTCCGGGAGGCATCCGAATCAGATGCCCCAGCCACCTCTTCTGGCTCCTCTCAATGCGGAGGAGCAGCGGCTCTACTCTGAGATCCTCCCGGATGACCGAGCTTCTCACCCTATTGCTAAGGGAAAGCCCGGACACCCTGCGGAGGAAACTCATTTCGGCCGCTTGTATCCGGTATCTTGTTCTTTCGGTCACGACCCACAGCTCATGACCATAGGTGAGGGTAGGAACGAAGATCGACCGGTAAATTGAGAGCTTCGCCTTTCGGCTTAGCTCCTTCTTTACCACAACGGACCGATACAAAGTCCGCATCACTGCAGACGCTGCACCGATCCGCCTGTCGATCTCCCGTTCCATTCTTCCCTCAGTCACTCGTGAACAAGACCCCAAGATACTTGAACTCCTCCACTTGGGGCAGGATCTCGTCCCCGACCTGGAGAGGGCATGCCACCCTTTTCCGACTGAGGACCATGGTCTCAGATTTGGAGGTGCTGATTCTCATCCCAGCCGCTTCACACTCGGCTGCGAACTGCTCCAGTGAGAGTTGGAGCTCACGGCTTGATGAAGCCAACAGAACCAGATCATCAGCAAAAAGCAGAGATGCAATACTGAGGCCACCAAACCGGACCCCCTCTATGCCTTGGCTGCGCCTAGAAATTCTGTCCATAAAAGTTATGAACAGAATCGGCGACAAAGGGCAGCCTTGGCGGAGTCCAACCCTCACCGGGAACGAGTCCGACTTACTGCCGGATATGCGGACCAAACTCTGACTCCGGTCGTACAGGGACCGAACAGCCCGTATCAGGGGGTTCGGTACCCCATACTCCCGAAGCACCCTCCACAGGACTCCCCGAGGGACACGGTCGAACGCCTTCTCCAAGTCCACAAAACACATGTAGACTGGTTGGCCGAACTCCCATGCACCCTCGAGAACCCTGCCGAGGGTGTAGAGCTGGTCCACTGTTCCACGGCCAGGACGAAAACCACACTGCTCTTCCTGAATCTGAGATTCGACTTCCCGACGGACCCTCCTCTCCAGCACCCCTGAATAGACCTTACCAGGGAGGCTGAGCAGTGTGATCCCCCTGTAGTTGGAACACAGCCTCCGGTCCCCCTTCTTAAAAAGGGGGACCACCACCCCAGTCTGCCAATCCAGAGACACTGTCCCCGATGTCCACGCGATGTTGCAGAGGCGTGTCAACCAGGACAGCCCCACAACATCCAGAGCCTTTAGGAACTCCGGGCGAATCTCATCCACCCCTGGGGCCCTGCCACCGAGGAGCTTTTTAACTATCTCGGTGACCTCAAACCCAGAGATAGGAGAGCCCGCCTCAGAGAACCCACACTCTGCTTCCTCATGGGAAGGCGTGTCGGTGGAATTGAGGAGGTCTTCGAAGTATTCTCCCCACCGACTCACAACGAGTCGAGGTCAGCAGCGCCCCATCCCCACTATACACAGTGTTGGTGGTGCACTGCTTTCCTCTCCTGAGACGTCGGATGGTGGACCAGAATTTCCTCGAAGCCGTCCCGAAGTCTTTCTCCATGGCCTCACCGAACTCCTCCCATACCCAAGTTTTTGCTTCAGCGACCACCAGAGCTGCATTCCGCTTGGCCAGCCGGTACCCATCAGCTGCCTCAGGAGTCCCACAGGCCAAAAAGGCCCAATAGGATTCCTTCTTCAGCTTGACGGCATCCCTCACCGTTGGTGTCCACCAACGGGTTCGGGGATTGCCGCCACGACAGACCACCTTACGGCCACAGCTCCGGTCGGCCGCCTCAGCAATGGAGGCGTGGAACATGGTCCACTCGGACTCGATGTCCCCCGCTTCCCCCGGAACATGAGCAAAGTTCTGTCGGAGGTGGGAGTTGAAACTCCTGACAGGGGATTCTGCCAGACGTTCCCAGCAGACCCTCACAATACGTTTGGGCCTGCCACGTCGGACCGGCATCTTCCCCCACCATCGGAGCCAACTCACCACCAGGTGGTGATCAGTTGACAGCTCCGCCCCTCTCTTCACCCGAGTGTCCAAGATATGCGGCCGCAAGTCCGATGACACGACCACAAAGTTGATCATCGAACTGCGACCTTGGGTGTCCTGGTGCCAAGTGCACGTGTGGACACCCTTATGCTTGAACATGGTGTTCGTTATGGACAATCCGTGACGAGCACAGAACTCCAATAACAGAACACCGCTCGGGTTCTGATCGGGGGGGCCGTTCCTCCCAATCACGCCCTTCCAGGTCTCACTGTCATTGCCCACGTGAGCATTGAAGTCCCCCAACAGAACAATGGAGTCCCCAGCGGGAGCGCTCTCCAGCACCCCCTCCAAGGACTCCAAAAAGGGTGGGTACTCTGAACTGCTGTTTGGTGCATAGGCACAAACAACAGTCAGGACCCGTCCCCCCACCCGAAGGCGGAGGGAGGCTACCCTCTCGTCCACCAGGGTGAACCCCAACGTACAGGCGCCGAGCCGGGGGGCAATAAGTATACCCACACCTGCTCGGCGCCTCTCACCGTGGGCAACTCCAGAGTGGAAGAGAGTCCAACCCCTCTCGAGAGGACTGGTACCAGAGCCCAAGCTGTGTGTGGAGGCGAGTCCGACTATATCTAGTCGGAACTTCTCGACCTCACACACCAGCTCGGGCTCCTTCCCTGCCAGAGAGGTGACATTCCACGTCCCTAGAGCCAGCTTCTGTAGCCGGGGATCGGATCGCCAAGGTCCCCGCCTTCGGCCACCGCCCAGCTCACACTGCACCCGACCCCTATGGCCCCTCCCACAGGTGGTGAGCCCATGGGAAGCACACAAATATTAACAGTTTAAAATGTTTACACGGCCCATCTGTTTGTTTTAAATATCAAAATCAACCCTGGTCTTGATGAAAGCATAAAGCTAAGCGGAGCACAGGTTAACACTAGCCAACAATGTTATCAGCCTTAGCATCAGCACATACTCAAATGTTCGGCCAAGTTGTCGATATTGGGGCACGTTGGCCATCGCCAACGTGTTAATAGATGGCTTGGGGATGAAGTGCAGCCTCCAGTAGGCAAAATCCAATCCAAACTTTTACTATCTTGGCTTAGTCTTTGCCGTTAGCCTTGTAGCAACCCCCTAAGATCCAACGCATGGCGACTAAAGCCAGCATTGGCCCTGCAGTGGAGGGGTCTGTGAGTATCTGTTTTACCAAAACATTAATAAAAACATTCCCATTTTTACTTAGTCTTGTGAATGTCACAAATAAATAGAACACACATTTACACACACAAAAAAACGACTGCAGTACTTGTCGTTTCCAGCACATTAAAGGTTCACTTCACATTACCACTTTAATAGCATGCTTGACAAGCTCTTGTTAAAACAACATACACACACGTCAAGACCCATTCTTTCCATTAGGGCCTTAGAACACGCACACACTTCATATTAGAGCTGAAGTCAGCTGGAGCTGGATGTAATGAGCCTAATAAAAGGTGCAAGGTGTGTGCGCGTGTGTGCAGTATAGAAACTGTGGGCGTCACCTGATGAGAACTCCCCACTCTTACCTCATTAAGCAGCTGAGTAAAGACCACCACACACTCACGCATGCAAGCACAGACAATGCATGTGCTTGCTATTAGTGAGTAGCCTAATCAGTGAGGTTTTTGTGACATGCAGACGTGTCAGGCTGCACAATTAACCAGCAGGGTGTTTTGTGACCTTCCTTAAAAAAAACGGATTTTTTTTCGGCCACCCCCCGCCCCGTGGCAAGACCCAGCTGACTATGAAGCAGCGGACTAGCTTAGCATCGCAAGTCGACAGAGAAGCAGCGGTGGAGACTTGGCCGCATGCGGAAGCACTGTTGTCTCGGTGGGCTAACAGCTAAGGTAGCCAACAGCCAACGCCGCTCCTATGCATCTTCCATTACAAGTTTAGCTCATTGGACAATAAATTAGATCATCTACAAATGGAATTGAACCTGTGTATTATTCAAGTTTGAGATGAAAAAAAGAAAGGTTAGAGTTATCAATACTACAGTATTGATTGCACACTAAAGTACATTTATACATTATACATCTCATCTCCATCTCATTGTACTTTTACAGTGACAATAAAAGGCATTGTTTTATTCTTCTATAAAGGGGTATATAACTAATGTTACAGTCCCCTCCAAAAGTATTGGAACGGCAAGGTCAATTCCTAGGTTTTTGCTGTATACTGAAGACATTTGGGTTTCAGATCAAAAGATGAATATGAGAAAAGTTCAGAATTCCAGCGTTTATTTCATGGTATTTACATCTAGATGTTAAACAACTCAGGACAGAGAACCCTTTTGTTTGAAGCCACCCACTTTCAAGTCAGCAAAGGTATTGGAACATGTGACTGACATTTAGACTGATTGCTCACGCATGCTACGGCTGCGTTTTGGATATATGTTCTGACCGCGCTCTGCTACATTCCGCACAGTCCGGAGACTCACTGATGGAATGTACTCTCAGAGTAGTGTTGGTGTGTAAGATTGAATTTCCGAACACACCTTTTAGGCACTGTCGCAACCATAGATGTTGCCATCTTGACTTCAATTAGCGCTGTTAGCTGTTACTGCTCACTGCTTCACCACATTAATAATGTAATATAAAAATAATACAAATGCTGTGGAGATATACTTTCAGTAAATGTTAAAAAATATATATACAAGAATAAAGCTAATAAGAACTAACTATAGCAATAATAGCGTGGTACACTTTGCCCTAATAAATAATCAGTAGATCCGCATTATTATGTTGTCACTTTTTATATTTTTCTGTAGTATAACAATAAGTGAGTCATTACTGTTTAAGTCCAAGTCAAGTTAGTCGGGCAGCCGTGGCCCAATGGTTAAGATCATCGCATGTCACTGAGGTTCAAGACCCCGACTGGACCATCCGCCAACATCCCCCGGACTCACGGCTGTGGTGTCCTTGAGCAAGACACTGATACCCTGAAATGCTCCCCGGGCGCTTCAGCTGCCCCCTGCTCCAGTGTGTTCCACTAACATGTGTATGTGTTCACTGTGATGGGTTAAATACAGAGAACAAATTTTGTGTGCATGCATGCATGTTCATGACAATAAAAGATGATTCTTCTTCTAAAAGTCTTGTAACATGGTCAAGTCGAGTCAGCAAATTTGTGACTAGAGTCCACACCTCTGGAAACTGCCACCTCTAGAGAGTCGGGAGAGCTTCCCCAGAGGTATATTCGAGAGAGGTGGGCATCAAGGCAGCCTCGCTAGGGGCTTTTTCTAAGAAGAATCGATAAGTGGAATCGTCAGGCTAGCAAACAAACGAGTCATAGAAATCGGATTACTGGAAAGAGGTTCTCAATTCCCATCCGTAATCAGAGGCGCAAGATAGGCAGACCACCGATTGTGTGTATGTATTCCGCAACGTTGGGATAGGGGTGTGAAGTTTAACACCCGTCACTTCCCCTACCCTGTTGTGTCGAAAGCAATTGTTGCCATCAGACAACTATTTTGTACCATATGTCGACAACATCTAAATTATATGATAGCAGAATGAAGTGTTTGTGAAAGTACACACAGTTTTTTCAATATCCTGTATCTACTGTTACGGCTCTTTTTCGGGACCTCTGCATATTGTAAACCCCTCGGCATAACGGTCGAGCAGTATGCAGGGTGTTGCCACTGGATTTCAAGAGTCGCCGATGGTCAACTTCAAGCGAGATCCAAACCGCCAAGCCCTACCAATACAGCATACACATTATATACTGTATATATCTCCAATATTATAGATTATTTTCTTATTCTTAGAGTCACGCCATGTTTTTGTGGTTCAATATAAAAATAATACAGTACAGTATATTGTATGTTGTGGAGCCTCAAAACCCGATACAGGGTCAACAGTTTTTCCGTTGCAGTACGTCGGTCGATGTGGGGGTGCTCCATTGCTTGGTGTGCAATTAGTCATCGACTAATTTGTTTTTTTGTTTTTTCACTTCAACTGAGCGGCAGGCCTAAGACTCATCTGGACCAGCCTAACAAGCCCCTTTTGGTTTTTTTCTGATATGTGTGAAACGTAACAATACAAAATTAATGAGATCGAAGTCGTAACACAGTATCCTGGCTTCACTGGGTTCTGAGTAAAAGGCAAAGGTTACAAAATGCTCTTTTGGCTCTGATTTGCCACTTTTCCGGTATCTCTTGTGTGTAACAGGCTCAGGGAAAACAATATGAGAATCACTTTGACAAGCACAGCTGCGTAATCTAAACACTGTTGTCCCAATGACTGAGGATTAGACGAGAAATTTCTCCCCCTTACAAAACACTTTTTCCCGACTGGACCGCCTACCGATGCCAGAAACCGCGACACACTTGGGTCATTGTTTATGTAAGCTGTTGCTAAATATTAATTGTCAACTTGTTGTGTAACTCCACTTAAAGACAACATCCTGCATCAAGAAAGTGTGCTGTTTTTTGTCTTCCGGTAAAGTCAGCTTGGATTGCAGACAATGGAGGGTTGGGCTATTAATCGTCCAACAATAATTCATCTAAAATTCCATTCATAACAACACCAGAGCCTCTGTGGTCCAATAATATCCATCCATCCATTTTCTGAGCCGCTTCTTCTCGCTAGGGTCGCGGGTATGCCGGAGCCTATCCCAGCTATCATCGGGCAGGAGGTGGGGTACACCCTGAACTGGTTGCCAGCCAATCGCAGGGCACATACAAACAAACAACCATTCGCACGCACAGTCACACCTACGGGCAATTTAGAGTCTTCAATTAATGCATGTTTTTGGGATGTGGGAGGAAACCAGAGTGCCCGGAGAAAACCCACGCAGGCACGGGGAGAACATGGAAACTCCACACAGGCGGGGCCGGGGATTGAACCCGGGTCCTCAGAACTGTGAGGCTGACGCTCTAACCAGTCGGTCACTGTGCCGCGGTCCAATAATAAAAGAAGGAAAAGTCATCAAGTCAGAAATAGAATAAAAACAATGTAGTGGCGTGGCTCAGCTGATCTACTTCGCCACCCTATCCATGTTTTATATAATTTGGGGCTGTTTTACTGAATTTACAGCATATCAATGATGCTAAGGTATTGGAGTGCTTATGACAACAACTATAAAAAACAAAAACAAAAAACTGACAAAGAGGCTTGGCAATCGCTGATCGAGATTTATGTCAATGTTTTTTTGTGTTTTAGGCATTTTTTTTTGTCGCCTTTCATAAGTGTTATCGGTTATACTAAGATAAAGAGGAAAATGCTAATGATGGAAATGGAAACTTTTTTAACTTTGTGTTTTCATTGACTTGGGAAAGTACAATCTTGTCACAAGATATATCAGTAATGCTCAGGTAATGTTAGCATCAGTTGATCTTTTCTGTGGCTTTTTGTGCATGTACAGCATATCAGCGACACTAAGCTAATGAAGAAAATGCTAATGATGATAGAAGTGGGGGAGGGGGGGACGACAACAAAGCAATATGGAATCACCTGATCTACTTTTCCTCCCTGTCCATGTTTTTGTTTAATTTAACTTTTCTGCACAGGTACAATGTGTAAGTGATGCTAAGATCATCTACATTTCTTCCCTGTCCATGTTTTTGTGATTTCTTTGGCTTTTCTGGGAACCATAGAACTAAAAAAATGGTACTCAAGGTAAGATTTGCTAAACGGTTTACGAATAAACCATTTTAGTAGTCAGCTACTTGCTACACGTTTACTTACTGAAATAGCAGTCCAAAGTAGAGTGATTCAAGAGGAAAAGGGAAATTGTTGCCGACACAGCGGCATTCCCTGTCATGACCGGGAATGTGGGTGGGAAAGCTAGCGGTGAGCGTCACTAACAAGCGCCATACATCATGCACCATCAACGCTAATCGTGCTGCCTGGCTTTATTTAGCTTCTGTGCTTCAAATACCGTTTTTTTTTTTTTTTTTTTTTGCATAGGGCTAATCAACACGTTGCAGGCGGCGTGGCTGCGGCTGAAAAAAAACACAGATGGTGGTGAGAGTGTTGATGTATTTGTTTAATTAAGCCGAGCTGCAAGACAATGCTTAATAGCATTTGGAGGGAAACTCGCTCACAGACAAGATAAATACAATGACTTGTACTTGCCTCAATATTGCAACTAAGTCCACCGTTAAGAAACAAAACAAAGCAACACTATTACGTAAACTACTTTTTATCTCAGCTATATAACTTGCAATTCAAAGAAACTTTTTAGGGTCTCTCATTCAAACTTTTTAAAAACAGGAAAATCAACAACTGAAGAGTTGAAAATGTCTTTATAATCACCAATTAGAGTATTTCCCGGCTTAAGGAAGTCAAACGTTAGACTTCTTAAGAGTGTATTTTTAAATTTAAGACCCTTTTATTTTATTAGTGTGTTGTCTAGGTTTAATATCACAATATTTTAAGAACTTTTGCAATTAAAACTTTAAAACACAAAGAGTGGCAAATCCAAGCAATACAGCAACGTTGTTGATTATTTTGTTCATTTTATGACACTTGATTTAAGCATATCATGGCATTTATTGGGATAGTTAAGGCCTTCATTTTCTCATTTAAAACTAAGGATCCACAGACATCGCTAAAAGCAAAGGCAATGTTAACAAAACAGAAAATGGGCTACATGAAAAATCAACAGGGTTCTCGGTCGGCCATTTCATTGGTTGTAATAAGTGCTTGATCCTGTTTAACTTTGAAAACGAGGACATGATGACATTTAATTAAAGAGCGAATAGAATCACCACTAAAGAGCGAATTGTAGATCCTACCGTTCTGGACAAGGATTCAGAACTTATAGAGGCTTGCAAGGAAGAGGTCTGGTAATCGGGGACAGAGCGGCCCGACTTTGAATAATTTTTTTTTATTCTGGCAAGGAACTGGCCATCAAGATCCAAGTGTCAAATATGCATTAAATAAATGAGGCGCTATAATCAAGGGAACCAAGGAAAAAGGTCAAATGAATCGAAAATGGCCACATCAAAAGCAAAAGGCCAGCAAAATGAGTCTAAAATGGCCGCTTAAAACTAAAATGTCAGACTCCTTTTGTATTTTTGCACATAAACCAGTGGCACAGAAGGAAGTGTACCGGTTACAGTAGGAACTACTTGTGTATCCTGCCCATTCTTCTCTTTTAAAAAGGGGTTCACAGCCAGTGAGAAAAATTCTACTTTTTATTTCTAACATTTAATGTGCTGAGGTCCAACTATTTGCTGCAGTTCCTCGTGGTACGCCGTACCCACTCTTGGGATTGTGATGTTCGTCCTCAAACACAAGCCATGTGTTTTCCTCGTGCTACATTTTACATTTCAGACAGCGCTGATTTCACTGGGGAGTCGTTTCCTTCAAAATGGTGCGATAACTCATCGCGCGCGCCGGCATCTCGCTGACATTGAAGATAATGAATGATATTGCGAGCAGGGGTGACTTCAGAGGGAGAATTTGTCACGATTAAGGATACTTGCGATTAGCTGAAGTTCCGGAGAGTTTGGATGAAGGTACCGTGGATTAGCAATTTGTTTCGGGGGTTGAGGGGTAACACTGGTTCTTCCCTCTACTGTCCAAACATGAACTCTAACGTTAGAAGAAGCTTAGAACACATCATCAGCTTACACAGTGTTACTCAAACCTCATTATAAGAACACCAACTGTCACATCAAAGTCAACACTCGGCAGAAGAACACAAATCAACAAGACGAAGCGTTTCAACGTGTCAATAAGGCTGAGGGTACGATCGCACAACCTCCAAATGCTACACAGCAAAAACGTAATTCTTCCTCGTCCATCTCTCTAGTATATGTGGTCAAATTTGGTAGCAATCGGACAAACGCTGTCGGATAAGTTAGTCTTTAAAGGACACTTACAAATGGGAAAAATGACACCAATATGTCAGCTTCAAACCAAAATGGCAGATTTCCTGCTCCTTCTCAGGTATGGCTGGCTACCTGAGACTTTATTTGTGGGTCTATATGATAGACACGGCTTCCAAATTTCATGTCCCTCAGGGCAACAGGAAAAAAAAGTGATTGACTTGTTTTCTGTATGGTGAGTAATCAAACTTTCCTGCCACACACAATTACAAAAAAAAATCTCAAGAATCCCAATTCAGTGGCATCCAACTGCATTCCAATAGTTGAGTTTTGGTCGCAATCGGACAAAACCTCTGGGACACATTAATTTTTGAAAGGACTCCTGGAAATGTCCAAAATTATCCTAAAATTCATGCTCCAAAATCGCAAGCTTCCTGTGTTGTTTCAAGCATGGCTTAACTTCTTTTTGAGGGTCTACTCATGACAGACATTCCTAGCAAATTTCACTGGCTTCGGCGCTAAATTTTGAAAATGTATAGTTGTGAGAGGTTCATCTTTGAAGGACCCCTGGAAAAATGACACAAAAATGACTGCTTCAAACCAAAATGGCAGATTTCCTATATTTTTGGGGGAATGGCTTTGGGAGACATTTTTGTGGGTCTTCTCATGATTGTCACGTTTACCAAATTTTTAACTACTGATGGACAAACCTTTAAGGAGGATGTAAAGTGAGGAAGAGTTTATAAAAAGGATACTGGTAATGACTTGCAAACTTGTTCTCTCACTCTAGTCTATGCGGATCCACTCGGCTTTCCAGGAGGCTGAAGTCCAACATGGCAGCTGACCGTGCACCAGTCATCACAATCCCCCAATTGCGGACTCTTCATCCGGTGTTGACAGGGGGAAAGCAAATACTTCACGGTCTGACTTGAAGCTTGTAGTCCTTCTGGAATTGACATTGAGGAACATGCAGTATTTTGACAAGGGATGTGGGCTAAAGAACACCACGTGAACATTTGGTCTCCATCTGGGTGAGATTGACGTTCATTTGCGGTATGAAAATATGTCTTTGGGGCCAGATACAAAAACAGACAGGGAGGACAATGGAGACAGAATCGTAACATCTGTAAACCGCTATTTTATGATCGTTTTACAGTGGTACCTTGACTTACCAGTGTCTGCACTTACAACTTTTTCAAATTATGAGCGTGCTTAAATTCACTGCCATCGAGTGAAGTGAAAAAACTGGAGTGACAGTCACCAGTGTACTTACAGCTGTTTATTGAATGGGACAAAAAGTCAAACACACAAATTCTTTTCAATGGGGAATTTGATACACAAGTAAATTGAGTTCCTAGCTTGGCCATAGAACAAATCAAAGTCCCTCGAAAGTGAAAATAAATAGCTTGTAAATTTGACACACCACAAAGAATGTCGTTAGCAACCCTACTAAATTTGAATGATTAAAAAATTAACAAGTATGTATGTATATGTATGTAGAAGTAGTATATATGTCTGAAAAAAAAATCAAGCCATTCTCTCCATTCTCAGACACTGTGGGCGAATCCGGTGAATGCGCTGAAAGTGCATCCCACTCAACTGTCAAATACCACTACTAGTCCTGGAAAAATGGATCTCTCTTATGCCTACACATAACTACTGTTTGAGCTGCGAAATATATCTGCTTAAAGCCTCTGGTGGCTGGAATATATCCCACCCAGGTAGTCACAGGGCTTTTACACGGCACGACAATGAGGCACTTTAAAGTGGCCACGCCAGCACAAAGCCCTTGTCCACATGCTGGCTTTTTTGTTTTTTTTCCTGCATGACATGCTGTCATGGGTGTGTGTTCTGGTTGTTGTTTTCCTCCCCGTCTCGTACACACCTGCTCCTGAGAGAATCTTCCCCACCTGTGCCTCGTTTACTTTAATTACCCCATGCATTTAACCTCGTGTCTCATTCTTTCCAGTCACCAGTTCGTTGTACCTTGTCGTCGCGTTCCAGCAATCCTTGTTTTCACGTCACAGACTCACAGTAAGACTAGACCCTGTTCTCTGGAGATTCTAGGAATATTAAGCCGTTCATCACTCAGTGCGAACTCCACTTTGAGCTGCAGGCAGCTGCCTTCCCCACCGAGCGGGCAAAAATCGCTTTCGTCATTTCCCACCTGACTGGTCGTGTGGAGGCCTGGGCTATTGCTGAATGGAGCCGCAATTCCGCCGTGTGTCATTCGTGGGCTTTTTTCGTAAAAACTATGGAGCGCACCAGATCGTGAGGCAGCTCGCTCCCTTGTCACCTTACAACAAGGCAAGCGCAGGGTGTCGGATTACGCGATTGAGTTTCGCATTCTAGCAGCTTAGAGTCAGTGGAATAATAGGGCACTGCTCGATGCATTTTTTCAAGGACTATCCCCCGCCGTCAAGGACCAATCGGTCCCGCTAGACCTGCCAACCGACTTGGACACTCATCGCTCTCGCTGTAAAAATCGAGAAGAGGCGTTTGGATCGCGAGCTGGACGGAGTTCGGCGGAGGGCTGCGTCACCGCGCACTTGGGAGGACGAGCCTCGGTGACCAGCCAAACCAGGGCAGTTTCCCTGTTGCCAGTCTCAATCCACTGGCTAGCATCACCACAGATGAACCCACGCAAATGGGCAGGTTCCGTCTCTCCCCTGAGGAACGTCAACGCCGGCTGAGGGAAGGGCGGTGCTTCTACTGCAGTCAGTTGGGTCATTCCGTGAGCAACTGTCACGTCAAAGTTGCCGGTGCCGGTAGCAAGGGCACGGGTGAGGTGAGTCTGAATTTCATTAAGGAAGACCCTGCCCGGGTTCTTCCTAAAGCGACACTATGCTCTCCTGATCTAGAAATTCATACACCTGTATTAATTGACTCTGGTTCTGACGCAAACTTACTCAATTCCGTCCTCGTTCGACGTATGCACCTTAGAACCTTTCAAATAAAACGCCACCGCAACACCTATGCTGCAGACTGCAGTTTTATGGGCAAGATCACTCACCGCACCCAAAAACTCACATTGACATTTCCCGATTCTCACTCGGGGCGCATTAGTTTTCATTTTTTTGACGCCATGAATCATGACCTTATTTTAGGGAACCCATGGTTGAAATGACATAACCCCCACATTAACTGGTCCTTTGGGCAGGTTATGTCATGGGGCAGCAATTGCACCCAGAACTGTTTCAAGCTTACATGTGATGTTCAGGGCTATGTTTCAAATGACAACCCACAGACCCCATCTGGGGATCCTGACTTATCTCAAGTGCCCACCTGTTACCAGGACATTAAAGACGTTTTTCCAAGTCCAAGGCCAAATCCCTTCCGCCCCACAGACCTTATGACTGTGCAGTTGACTTGCTGCCTGGAACCACACCTCCACGAGGGAGGTTGTTCTCTCTTTCAGGGCCGGAACACAAGGCTATGAAGGAGTATGTGGATGAATCACTGGCAGCCGGGATTATTCGCCCATCTTCATCCCCTGCGGGAGCCGGATTTTTCTTTGTGGACAAGGACAAGACTCTGCGACCCTGTATCGATTACCGGGGTCTCAACGACATAACTGTGAAAAACAGGTACCCTCTTCCTCTCATCTCCACCGCCTTTGAGTTCCTGGAGGGAGCCAAGGATTTCACCAAACTAGCGTATCATTTAGTGAGGATAAGGGAGGGGGATGAATGGAAAACAGCATTCAACACACCAACAGGACATTACGTGTATTTGGTGATGCCTTTTGGACTAACTAACGCTCCAGCTGTGTTCCAGAACTTTGTCAATGATGTCATGCGTGACATGTGCAATGTGTATGTTTTTGTGAATTTGGTCGATATTTTGATATTCTCCCCGGATGAGGAGACTCACATTATTCATGTCCGCTCTGTGTTGCAGCAGTTACTGCAGAATGAACTATATGTCAAGGCTGAGAAATGTGAGTTACACAAGGCGTCTGTTTCTTTTCTGGGGTTCGTGCTGGCTCCAGGTGAAATCAAAACGGACCCTTGTAAAGTTGATGTCGTGACTAATTGGCCCACTCAAACGTCACGCAAAGACGTACAAAGGTTCTTAGGGTTCGCTAATTTCTACAGAAAGTTCATTAGAAATTTCAGTTCTATAGCCTCGCCTTTGCATGATCTTACCTCGCCACACAGACCTTTCGTATGGAACCCGCTTTGTCAGGCAGCTTTTCAGAAACTTAAATCGAGCTTTACCTCCGCTCCCATCCTCACTTTGCCAGATCTCAAACAGCAGTTTGTGGTAGATGTTGATGCGTCTCATGCCGGTATAGGAGCAGTGCTCTCCCAGAAATGTCTCAAGGATGGTAAATTACATCCTTGTGCTTATCTCTCAAAGAAATTGACCCCAGCCGAGAGAAATTATGATATTGGTGACCGTGAACTGCTGGCAGTCAAGGTGGCTTTGGTGGAGTGGAGGCATTGGCTAGAGGGGGCACATAGTCCGTTTTTAGTATGGACAGATCACAAGAACCTGGAATATCTTAAATCTGCTAAGAGATTAAATGCGAGGCAGGCTAGATGGGCTCTGTTTTTCACTAGATTCAATTTCACGTTATTCTACCGACCTGGTTCTAAAAATGGTAAGCCAGATGCTTTATCGCACATTTTCTGCGCAGAGAATTCTTTGTCAGACCCTAAAACCATTTTGCCCAAGTCATGTTTCGTTTCTGCTTTTGTTTGGGACATTGAGGCTGCGGTAAAGGAGGCTCTGAAGAACACTCTTAGCCTGGAAGATTGCCCTGAAAACAGGCTTTATGTGGTTCCGACCTTAAGGGGAAGAGTCATCCACCGGGCTCACACTAATCGGACTGTATGTCACCCAGCCATTGCCAAGACTCAATCTGTGGGCGAACAGCGCTTTTGGTGGACCAATGTTAGAAGGGATGTTACCAATTATGTCAATGCTTGCCAGGTATGTACTGCTAACAAGTCCTCCCGTAAACGTCCTTCTGGGGAGTTGCGACCCCTGCCAATACCACAACATCCTTGGTCAGACATCTCCGTAGACTTTGTGACGGGATTACCGGCAAGGAAATGCCACAATTCTCACAGACGTGGACAGGTTCTCTAAAATGGCACACTTCATTGCACTCGCGAAACGCCCCTCAGCTAGAGACACTGCCGAGTTAATGATACACCAGGTATTTCCTGGTACTGTCATGGGTGCGTGTTCTGGTTGTTGTTTTCCTCCCCGTCTCGTACACACCTGCTCCTGAGAGCATCTTCCCCATCTGTGCCTCGTTTACCATAAACCTCTCTTTTTGAAACTGTCCATTTGTTTTGGAATCGTGCATTTTTGCACACCCCCAAAAAAAATGTGAATTAAAAAAAAAAAAAAAAACTAAAAAAAAGATTCAGGAAAACTGCAATGATGAAAAACTCTAGCTTTACATCTCCACAATTTAGGACTACATGGTTCTCAGTCTTTGCACGTTTTCAGCAATTATCTTCAAACATGTATAATGTATTTAGAACAGAGGTGGGTAGTAATGCGCTACATTTACTCCATTACATTTGTTCAAGTAACATTTTCCATAAACTGTACTTGTCAGAGTACTTTAAATGCACTGTACGTTTTACTTGAGTATTTATGTGAACAAGGATTGATACTTTTACTCCATTACAATAATAGGCATGCCATTCGTTACTTGTATTTATTCATTCTTGCGTCTGCGCGTCTATTTTTAGACTCCATCTTCAATTCCGCATAAGGTGCCTGTGGCGCCAATCAAACGGGATCACTGTCATTTGACTCCAATTCACTAATCAGACGACACAAGGCAGTCACATGACCCAATCAAAATGACTCATTTTGGGGGGGAAACACCAGCCGCGCAACTGCGTTTATTTTACAGATTCCAAAAAACAACAGCTTTATCATGCAGCTCTTAAATTGTGACTACCCAAACTTGGATATTTCAGCCCACTTCTAACTTGAGGAAACACCTTGCGGTAAGTTGCAGATGTTTCTATTGTTGTTTTGGCAGTGGATATGGCAAAATTAGCACTATCCCTATGATGTCGCACACCATAGGGATAGTGCGATAGACAGCTTCTTCATGAAGTCATTTAAGCGAATGAAGCAAATAATGTTTCTGTAGGGTCCAATGTGTATGTGTTATTGGGCAGGTAAACATTGAAATGGTGCAGGTGTGTGTAGACTCCCATATATATATATATTTTATTTTTTTATTTTATTTTATTTGATGTTCATGCGCGGATTTTAAAAAAATAAAATATCAGAAGTTACAAGTTACTCTTTACTTGAATAGTTCTTTCATTGAGTACTTTCTTACTCTTACTCAAGTAAATATTTGGATGATTACTTTTTACTTTTACTTGTGTCATATTATTCTAACAGTAACAGTACTCTTACTTGAGTACAATATTTGGCTACTCTACCCACCTGATTTAGAAACAAATCTCTAAATTCACTTGATTGGGTGTACTTAAAAATAAAACATGGTTATAAGTGAAAATCAGTTTTCAGCTGCCATTCTGGGGTCACACCGCCCTCACTATTGGATTCTGTCTGTCTGAACTATTTAAGAAAAAGAGTCCATGTCAACGTTTCCATCACAGTGATGAAGCTCATTAAATGCTCCAGTTACAAAGATTATGAAACCATTGCAGCGGTTCCATCACCCCGCTTAAAAAAAAAAAAAAAAAAAAAAAAAAAAAAAGGCTTTTTACACACACAGCACCCCAAACACATTCGCTCTCGATTGGTCTGATAAGCTGCACAAAAGTTCAGCGCTTTCCCATGAAACTAAAAAACATGACGGAGAAGATGGGTGAAGGTCTACAGAAAGATAAGGGGGGAACGAAAGGACAACAAGTGGCGTGTCACTTTTCCGGGCAATTAATCTTGTGAGCAAAGAGGGATTTGAGAGAACCAAATATGTTTACAAGCAACTCTTTTTATGGGCAATTACATAGACAAGGATGGGAGTGGAGGAGAGGAATTGAAGACCTTGTTGGGAATTCGAAAAAATGGGAATATGAGCCTGATTCAATCTATGAGATACGAGTTTAATTTGCTACCTGAGAACGCTCATGACTCAAAACACTCATATCCCAAATCATCTCAAATCATCTTTCCCCACTAGAATTAATTGAAATGCCAATAATACCGTAATTTCTTGGGTATAATGCGCACCCACAAAGTTTACCTCAAAATTCTGGAAAACCCTTCTCCCCTATGTTTAATTAATTTTTACATGATTTTGCGTCTACCCATATGATAAAAACGACGTTTTTTCTTAAGAATTATTCTGAAGTTGAGCACTTTATTTGAACACATAATATTTTCTTTTTATTTACTTTTATTTTGAAATTCACAGCCCTCCTTTTATTTAGTAAATGAGAAAACACACAGTTGTGCTCATATATTTGATTGCCCAAGCTGAATTTGTCAGATGTGTTCAATTCTTTAAAGAAAACGTGAAGGACCAGGCGAAACACATTTCATTTAATTTTAATAGGATTTAAATTAAACGGTCAAGCATTTCAGAAAAGCATTATCATTAAACAAAACATAACCTTAAAGAAATTGGTTGTTGTTCCGTCATCAGTCGTATTTAAAAAAATTAAATAAAAAATTTAACTATTTCATAAACTCTGCCTAGGTATGTGAACTTATGAGCACAATTGTACATATATGCAGTAATTTGTACCCCTGTCATATTGGAATGAAAGTGTAGGCTACACCTTTTTCATAACCTCTAGGTGGCATACTAGAATGAAAGTGCACAACTTTTTCATAACCTCCAGGGGGCGGTGAAATATTGGAATGAAGGCGTACAGCTTTTTTAACTCTCGATGGCAGCATACATTTATAAAATGGGAAAGTCTTTTTCATTTTCTCCTATACCCATGTATAATGCACACTGTTGACCTTTGACAATTTTTTTTTTGGGGGGGGGGGGGGGGGGGATGTACATTATACACAAGACATTACTGTACATTCCAACCTCCCGGAAAAAGAAATTTACACACATTTTTGTGTTTTGTAATAAAGGAAAACAGCACTATAATGTACTTTATAAAAACAAACACTAATAACATAATTATATAGAATGGAAAGAAGTTGAGTTTTTGCCACATTTTTTGCTTCGAGTCAATGCACATTGTGCTGCTCCTTCTGGTGTGTGCGCCTGGTCCACCTGGGGGCAGTGTAATACAGACAAACGAATATTTACAAATACAGTGTTCCCTCATTTTTCGCGGTTAATGGGGACCAGAACCCCCCACGAAAGGTGAAAAACCGCAAAGTAGGATTTGCCCCCCCCCCCCCTAGGAATTTTCGTGGATGTGTCTGTGGGTACCAGAATGTTTAAAATATGTAAACAGTATTTATACTTTACATATTTGAGACAAAGATTCCAACAGTGTACGTATTTACTTGAATCTTAAATTATAAAACCTTATAGAGTAATTAATTACTCACTGTCTTTTCCCTGCAATCAGCAATCCACAATGCCAATGCAGCTTCCATTTTCACAATTCTCTTATTACGCAGAGTTACCACACGTTTCGCTTCCTTATTGAAGGTTATTGAAGCAGTTTTGCGGATGTTTGCTTCCTCTATGTACCGCACTGTAGATTCATTCACGCCATAATGGCGTGCCACAGATGCGTAACTTCTGCCCTCTTTGATCAAATCTAAAAGTTTACCTTTTTCGCTGATGGTCATCTTCTTCCTCTTGGGCACACCGGAGGAAGCTTTTGCAGGGGCATAGCGCTTCGGCGGCATTGTAATGTAATTTACATGCCTGTAAACATGTACAGGCATGTACAAAGCCTCTGAGTCAACTCATCTCTTTGTTTGGCATGCAGGGAAACCTTCTCTCGCGCGCATCAACATGAAACAACGCGTCTTTCCGCAATATGGCTGCCGATATGGCTGTATTTTTTATTTATTTTTTTTATTTTTTTTTACATTTTGGAGAACCACTGAAGCTGCAAAACATGAAGCGAGAAGTGGCGAGGGAACACTGTAGATCATTTTACACTTGAAACTACAGTGCAGTGAAAAAGTATTGGCCCCCTTCTCAAATTCTTATATTTTTCCATTGTTTCCCTACTTTCTAATGTTTAAGATCAAACAAATATAAATATCAGACAACTATAACCCATGTGAACTTAAAATGCTGTTTTTAAATGACTTTATTTATTAAGGAAAAAAAATACTCTGTTAACCTGGCCGTGTGTGAAAAAGTAATTATGCCCCTTGTTAAATCATGAATTAATTGTGGCTAATTAAAATTTTTGGTTAATGTGCACTGATCACATCCACTACTTGTACTTTGAGGCCTGTTCAATCAAGAAATCATAAATCAGTCGGACAAAAGAGCTAAAAAAGCTACAACAAAATTACATCATCCAAAGAAATTTCAGAACAGTCGAGAAATAAAGTAATTGACATCCATCAGTCTGGAAAGTATTACGAAAGCCATTTGTAAAGCTTTAGGATTCCAGTGAACCATAGGGTGAGCCATTATCCTCAGATGGAGAAAACATGGGACAGTGGTGAACCTTTCCAGCAGTGGCCGGCTTACAAAGATTATCCCAAGAGAAGAGCAATGACTTAACCAGGGGGCCACAAAGGAACTTCTAAAAGAACTGCAGTCCTCCCGTGCCTCAGTTAAGGTCAGTGTTCATGACGCAACAAGAAGGAAGAGACAGAGAGAAAATGGCATCCATGGCAGAGTTCCAAGGTCAAAACCACTGCTGACCAAAAAGAACAGAGGCTTGTCTTACTTTAGCAAAAAAAAAAAATATTATATGGACTGACAAGATGTAAGTTGAGCTTTTTGGAAGGTGTGTGTCTCGTTACATCTGGCGTAAATGTAGCACAGCATTTCAGAAAAAGAACAAAAAAATCTCCGCAACCAGTGATGACTCGAGTCGCCAACTAGTCTCCAGGCCAGTGAGGTAGGGGTCTTCAGGACCAAGACCCAGAGCGAATAGTAAAAAAATGTTAACAGTACACACCTACAATATTTTAAACCATAAATATACCCAAGACTATGAGCACAAAACCCTTCAAATCATTTAATCAATAAACTCATTTTACAAGACTGCCATTAAGAATAAATAGTTTGGATTATTTGATTTCGAGAAATGCACTTGAACTGCACTCAGCAGAGCAAAAACATACATATGCAGAGGAGACTCTCTCTAACTACCACTAACAACCCGGGATAAATTTAGCTCTTCCCTGACATACAAACATCTTCGAACAGTCAAGACTCATCACTTCAACATACTACTTCTTCTTCATCCTTTCCTTTCGGCTTGTACCTTTAGGGGTCGCCACAGCGCGTCATCCTTTTCCATGTAAGCCTATCTCCTGCATCCTCCTCTCGAACACCAACTGCCCTCACGTCTTCCCTCACGACATCCATCAACCTTCTCTTTGGTCTTCCTCTAGTTCTCTTGTCTGGCAGCTCCATCCTCATCATCCTTCTACCAATATACTCACTAGTTCTCCTCTGGACGTGTCCAAACCATCAAAGTCTGCTCTCTTTAACTGTCTCCAAAACATCGAACCTTGGCTGTCCCTCTGATGAGATCATTTCTAATTTTATCCAACCTGGTCACTCCGAGAGCAAACCTCAACATCTTCATTTCCGCCACCTCCAACTCTGCTTCCTGTTGTCTCTTCTGTGCCACTGTCTCTAATCTGTACATCATGGCTGGCCTCACCACTGTTTTATAAACTTTGCCCTTCATCCGAGCAGAGACTCTTTTGTCACATAACACACCTGACACCTTCCTCTACCCGTTCCAACCTGCTTGGACCAGTTTCTTCACTTCCTGACCACACTCACCATTGCTCTGAAAATAAATAAATACCCCAAGTATTTAAAGTCCTCCACCCTTTCTATCTCTTCTCCCTGTAGCCTCACTCTTCCCCCACCACCCCTCTCATTCATGCACATATATTGTGCCCCCACATTCAGTTCTAGGCTCTGTGCTTTCCTCTTCTCTTTCTGCCAAAGATCAAGTTTTCCACCTCTTCTTCTTTTTCGACTTCGACCCACAGTAGCTGAATTTCCAACGGCACCCTGCAAGTTGACTGCGCCGGTGGCAGACGTTGTTAACCCGGGCCACGACCGATCCGGTATGGAATTCTTTGGATGAACGCTCATATTTGTTTGGCAAAGTTTTAAGCCGGATGCCCTTCCTGACGCAACCCTCTGCATTTATCCGGGCTTGGGACCGGCCTACAGTTTGCACTGGCTTGTGCCCCCCATAGGGCTGCATTCATCACTTCATCATCATCACTTCAACATACCAATGACACAGGCAAAAACACGTGAAGAAACGGAGAAGCAAAAAGGTATTGATAGCCAAGACAATATAATAAATATATATAATATAATACAAGCTATCAATAATCAAACAGCAATCCAACCCCTTGTCAGTGCAAATGAGTCAGCTGGTTCAGTCCTACTTGACGGCCTACAAAAAGGTCTCATTGCCAAGGTGTGAGTCAAGACAGAGCTCATGATGGGTAAGAGCAAAGAGCTGCCTCAAGACCATCGCAAAATAATTGTGGCAAAACCTAACGATGGCATTGGTTACAGGCACATATCTAAGCTTCTGAACGGTCCAGTGACCCCGATTGGGGCTATAATACGTAAGTGGAAAGCCAATCACGCCACCATAAATTTGCCTCGATCAGGTGCTCCTTGCAAGATTTCTGACAGAGGAGAGCAAAGAAAAATCAGAAGAGTTGTCCAAGAGCCAAGAGACCACCTGTGGAGATCTTAAAAAGACCTGGAATTAGCAGGTACTGCTGCCACAAGGAAAACTGAGTAATGTACTCCGCCACCATGGCCTGTTTGCACGGACACCACGCAATACACCATTGCTGGGGGGGAAAAAAAGCATGTCAAAGCTCATTTAAAGTTTGCTGAACAACATTTGGACAAGCCAGTAAAGTACTGGCAGAATATAGTCTGGTCGAACAAGAACACAATTGAACTGTTTGGATAATGCACATAATGCCATAATGCACACGTTTGGAGGAGAAATGGCACTGCACATCACCCTAAAAACACCCTACCAACAGTGAAGTTTGGAGGTCAGATCTGACATGATGGTGTGGGGCTACTTTTCAGCAAATGGTACTGGTAAACTTCACATTATTCAAGGAAGGCCAAATGGGCAAATCTACCTAAACATTCTTGACAAAAATCTGCTGCCATCTACGAGGATGATGAAAATGAAACGAGGGTGGACATTTCATCAGGATAATGATCCAAAACATACTGCCAAGGAAACTCTCAAATTGGTTTCAAATAAAAATACAGCTGCTAGAATGGCCCAGCCACTCACCTGACATGAATCCAATTAAAAATCTATGGAAAGAACTGAAACTCAAGGTCCATAAAAGAAGCTCGCTGAACCGTCAAGATTTGAACAATGCTTGTGTGGAGGAATGGACCAAAATCACACCAGCCCAATGCATGCGACTAGTTTCTCCTTACATGAGGCGTCTGGAACCTGTCATTGCAAAAAAAGGCTTTCATTCATTCATTTTCTTCCACTTATCCGAGGTCGGGTTGCAGGGGAGAGACCACCTCAAAAAGCAGGCCCCGAAGCGGTTGTTTGGGGCGCACCAGGATTCGCTTGTGTGTCTTCATACCTACAAAAAAGGTAGGTATGTAATTTTAAAAATACCTTTACATCAAATAGACAACATCATTGGATAGGAGTGTTAAATGCAAAAAAATTAGCCCAAGTTTGTAAGAATCGGATAAGGATTTTATGCCACTTTTTATGTCGAAAATTTGCCCATAATTTCTGCCCAGAAATCAGTGTATATCATTGCAAACATGACCGAAACCTTGACTCTTTGTTTCTTATTAGTTGAGACGGGAATGTAATGTTTAAGCAGGCCATTTTCAGATTTTTCAATGGCATCTGCTCAAGCCTTCTCATTTTACACGTCAAACTGAGAGCAAGCGCATCGCCAGAATTACTTAAAACTTCACAGAAAGCCAGAATAATAGTAGTGAATCAAGGACATGTAGGTTTCTACTGTGGAGGAATCCAATGAACGCATGATTTTCAACACCAAAATCAAGGAACATTTTCTTCATTGTCAGAACAACAGGAAATCTCAACAGAATTGAAAAATTCAAAAATGAGGCGTTTGGTAAAGGGACAATGTAATCTGAAAAGAACAAGTATTACCTTGGGCGAAACAATGAGAATATATGTGATTTTTGTGGACTGCCGCTAAATTCACGTACCTTATTTCCGGCACAGCAAAATGGAAAGAAAATGGCGGCTGTATTTCTGGATTTAGTTACATACCTACAATAGGTCCAGACGAAGGGGAAAAACAAACTCTGGTTCGTTTAAAGCAGAACAAATGTCGCAGGTATGAAATTGTGAATACACAAGTGAACTGCTGGAAAAACTCATGAAACAAAGTGAGTGGAAGCACATTGCTTTGTTGTTAGCGTTTGCATTCCATCATGTCTTCTGCTTGATTACTCACACCTACGAGACTCAAACCGCCAGCATGAGCAATCGAATCATCATTCTCTGTTGTTTGTTCAACAGTTAGTTTTGACTTTGACAATTTACTTTTCCAGTGTGAGTTGTAATCTTAAAAAGTTGATGCAGTTAAAGGTGTTTGCTGTTTAAGGACCTATATTCCATCATAATTTCAATATTTTAGTGTAACTAGAGACATCAACTCCTTATCGAATGGACAATGGCTTCTTTCCCGATGGCCGTGCTAATGTAATGTGACGCTAATGACTTTATGGAGACAGATAGAGGCTAGAAAGAAAAAGTAAACAGGCAACACTGTCAACTCGTGACAGCGCTCGTGGGCTTTGTGAGAACCTTCTCTTGGAGGTGTGGATGTATGAAAGCATTCAACCCTGCTCCCAATTTACATCAGCCAAAACATATTCCTTGGTAATAGGTCGGACTAACGCTAAAAAAAATAAACGGGACTGGACGGGGAGGAAAATCTAGCAGACTCTTCTTGGGAGCGCCACAAATACCCCCAAGACGTGCTAATCAAAACACACCTACGTGGGAACGGCCAGACAAATTGTTTGGGTTAGCATGGCTGGAACACAATCGGAGAATGGAAAAGGGACGACAAAGCGCCGGTTGAGTTTGTTAAGCACAATACTGGTTCAATGAGGTCGATGAGTTTGTTGTGAGAGCAGCTTCTTCCTGTTAAAGGAAGTCCAGGGAGGTCTGAACCCCTTGTCTACAGGCAGAGACAGAACACTTTGTTAGCTATTCCAATCACAAGTCCCAGAAGTATAACATCCAGTGGGTGGTTGAATGAATAAAGTGATGACTGAGGCACTATACCAGGACTTAAATCTAGTTCCGTGATCATACCCTAAACCCCTTGACTCAACTGATCGCCCAGGAAAGGCTGAGTGCTTCGTCTTTGCCGGAACAGTTTGTTATCTATTCCAATCATAAGTCACAAAAGTAGGAACCATCCAGTTAGTGGTTGAATGCAGTGTTGACAGAGATACTGCACCAGGATTTCAGTCTGGCTCAATATGATCATACACTGACACCTTGTGGTGAATGAGTGCAATGACCGACTTACAGTTGGAAGGTATCAGCAGGTTTAAAGGAAGCCAAATGCAAGACTTTTTCAGATTTTAAAGGCCATTTTGATTTTATGTAAGACATCACATTCACCAAATACAGTCCTGCTCATCATTATTGGAACCCATTAAGTTTAAGTACTAAATGTGGAATATCTCCTGAAGAAAATGAATCCAGTGAAACAACATTTTTCTATAGTGAACTTGTGTTTGATACAAAAGAGCAAATGATTAAACACAATTTGATGGACAGATGAAACAAGAATAGAGATTTTTGGCAATGCACAGAAACAGTATGTGTATAGACAGCGCAATGAATCATTTAAGGAAAAGAACGCCCTGCCAACAGTCAAGCAATGGTGGAGGATCCAGAATGTTATGGAGCTGCTTCGCTACATCTGGTACTGGAGATCTTAACTGTCTCACGAAATCAGAAAATTATCCCGAAAATTTTTTAGCGAAATGTCTTACCCAGAGTAAGAAAACCTGGCTTGAAGCAAGACAAAGACCCAAAGCACACATCCAAAAGCGCACAGGAATGGTAGAAGAGGATAAAAATGGAGTGTTTTAAAATGTGCAGCAATGAGTCCTGATCTCAATCTAATTGAAAATCTTTGTGGGGAGTCAAAATCCACAATTGGGGAAAAGAAACCTGCAAATGTTCAAGAGCTTGAACACATTGCAAAGGAAGAATGGAAGAAAATGGCACCTGAGAAGTGCAAAAAGCTTCAAGATGGAAGGCTGCCATCGCTGCCAAAGGTTGTGCAACCAAATATTAAGGGTGGGGTGCCAATATTGCTGAAAATTCTGTTTTGTTGTTTTTCCTTTGAAATTACAATATCCAAGTAAAAAAAAATATTCGTTAAATTACTGTGAACCTCCAACTAAAAGATCCTTATGATTTAAGTTTGGTACATTTCCATTTATTTCTGAAGCTATTATATAGGTTATGCAAAAAAATGAAGGGGTGCCATTAATGGTGAGCAGGACTGTATAACCATGGGTGATACGGACTCAATATTATATATCAATCAATCAATCACACATACAATGCAACCCAAAGTGTTTTGCCTGAATTAAAATCAAATCCCCCTGTCCACAAGGACACAGACACGTGCACACATACTGTACCTATACAGGTTAAAAAATATATTTAAAAAACTCAATGACCCAAGACAAACGCTCACATACATACTAGTTAAAAACAAAATAGCGAAATTACCTAACGTATGAAGAAATCTACACTGGACAAGTGGAAATGTGACCTAAATCACAGCGAGTTTTACGGATAAGTGTTATACCTTCAAGGATTAAGTATCATTTATAAGGATAATTAAGCCCATCATTTTGGAAAATCATATCCTGTACATATCTAGATCTATAGAAAACTATTTTAAAAATTCTTTGTGAAAAAAGCATATGTAAAAAAAGCATGCATGCAAACAACTTTCCATTTTCGATATGTAATTCAGGAGAAAATAATTCATCAAAAAGGCCATTTATTGTAGACGTGGGGTCACCAACCATTTTGAAAGTGGGAGCTATTTCTTGGATACTGAGTAATGCTCAGAGCCACCAGTTTGATATACACTTCTGAAACAACAAATTTGTTCAAATTACCTTTAATTATGTAATTATCCATCCATCCATTTTCTGAGCCGCTTCTCCTCACTAGGGTCGCGGGCGTGCTGGAGCCTATCCCAGCTGTCATCGGGCAGGAGGCGGGGTACACCCTGAACTGGTTGCCAGCCAATCGCAGGGCACATAGAAGCAAACAACCATTCGCACTCACAGTCATGCCTATGGGCAATTTAGAGTCTCCAATTAATGCATGCTTTTGGGATGTGGGAGGAAACCGGAGTGCCCGGAGAAAACCCACGCAGGCACGGGGAGAACATGCAAACTCCACACTCATAATTAATTATATTCATTACCTTAAATTATGTAATTACGCAATGATATTCATCTCTGTGAATACTCAAAGCATGTTAATGACAGCTCACAAAATTTATCAACAATGATTTAGTGATGAGCCGGATAAATAATAATATGCAACACTTTTTCTGTAAAACTGCAAGTGTTTACATTTCCAAATGACCAATTCTACCAACATCCTAGGAAATCGCGATGTCCCTTCACTGGTGAGAAATGTTTCAGCCCACAGGCTACTCATGTGGTCCTTGTGTGGTATCTGTTGTTGGTGACCCCTGTTGTACAAATATAGTAAAAGGAAAGACAAATGAGCAAAAATGTTAGAAAGATCCTGAATTTACACCTTTGCATCTAATTTTACATTTTATCAGCCAATGCACCACCCCTGCATAAAAGTCTGTGCAACGTAGTTTCTTTCAAGTCAATCCTTCTAATTAACTAACAGAAGAGTACAGACAGTGATGAAAATTATCACCTCCTCGGTAGAGGTAGTAGTAACAGAGGTTGAAGTGCAGTGGCCACAGCTGACCACAAGAGGGCAGACTTTGGCCACAAAAGCTCATTCTGCCTCAACAGTAGCAACAGCTTCTAAGAAGCCACCTGGTTGGAAGAGACCACACATTTTCCATATTTCAGCCATTTTACCACAGCAGACTAGTCCTTAAAAAATCTACATTTTTGATCATGCAACCTTTGAGAATTGTTGCCAAGATGCGTGAAAAACAAATGAATGATCAAGTGAAAATTGCAAGTCGAGGCAATTTCAGAGCATTTCACATCCACTTTAGAGGCTCAACCATCAGAGAACAAAAGGACGTGCTGTTATTTTGGTTTCATCCATATTTAGATGTCACGGTACTGCCAGGAGTCACGGACAACACCCCGACTCAAAGCATTCCACAAAAAACTTCATCTTCCTAAAACACCAAAAACTGAACCAAGTAATGAATCTATATGTATTAACAATTTAATTTCAGGGGTAGAATTGCATGATTTGCTCAATTGAGGATTTACTCGATTCTAGCAGAGATGACCAGAGCAGATGATTTAGGGGGAGGGAGGAAAAAAAAGGTCAGAAAATGACTTTTAGACCACCATTATTTTAGGACGGTGACAATATGGAAGGTTGAATTCTAGTATCATTCTACGTTCAAACACCATGTTCCCAAAATTTGAGTATTTCGCCCTTTTAGAGGAGCTGCAATCTGACATCCTGGCTTCTTTCGTGTCCATGTACGGTGGTGCTGGGCTTAGCGCTGTGTTGTGCGTCCTCTGGATCACTGAGGCCGGACCTCGTGAGCAAAAAGATGAGTAAGGACACAAGGGTGACCACAGAAGGAAATGTGTTACCTCCAAAAGATGTTAAACACGACCGGACTGAGAGCAGCAATGATTAATCCCAAATACATTGTTTTACTTTATTGGTTTACAGCACATGTGTCAAACTGGTGGCCCGGGGGGCAGATCTGGCCCGCCACATCATTTTATGTGGCCCGTGAAAGTCAAATCAAAATTGCTAATTGTGTTCTGGTGTAATAACATTGAGATATTTGCAAGCATTTTTTTTGTTACCAATCCCCCTTTGAAAATAAATGTAATAGTTGAAAAACATGTTCTTATAAGGCTTCTGATTTCAAAACTGGTTATTGATCAATGTGTTGTGTATACTGTATGTAATTACAGTCCATGAGGTAATCTTTCGTTTATATGGGTTCATAGTCGTAGCGGCCCTCCGGGGGAAGTCATAACTACAATGTGGCCCGTGACAAATAGGAGTTTGACACCCCTAGTTTACAGTATTGGGACGAGACAATGCACAAAACATAGTAACAGTGCAGTGAAAAAGTATTGGCCCCCTTCTCAAATGCTTATATTTTTGGATAGTTTCCCTTTCTTTAAGATCATCAAACAAATATAAATATCAGACAACAAGTAAACATAAAATGCTGTTTTTAAATTGTGATTTTAATTACCAGTATTGAGGGGGAAAATCTAAAGCAACCTGGCCCCGTTAACTCATGAATTAACTGTGGCTAATCAAATTATTTGGTTCATTTTCACTAGCCTGATTACTTCCGGAGCTGTTCAGTCAAGATATCACTTAAGTAGAACCTGTCCGACAAAATGAAGTCAGCCAAAGACCTCCAAAAGCTGCAACGAAATGCCAGGATTAAAAGAAATTCAAGAATACACGAGAAATAAAGTAACTGACATCTATCAGTCTGGAAATGGTTACAAAGCCATTTCCAAAGCTTTAGGATTCCAGCGAACAACAGTGAGGGCCATTATCCTCAAATGGAGAAAACATGGAACAGTGGTGAACCTTCCCAGGAGTGGCCGGGCTACAAAAATTACCCCAAGAGCAGCGACGACTCATTGTGGTCACAAAGGAACCCAGTGCTAAAAAACTAGAGGGTGCCCTTGCCTCAGTTAAGGTCAGTGTTCATGACTCAACAATAAGGAAGAGATTGGGCAAAAATTGCACCCATGGCATACTCAGGCTATTCTGTCCTAACTAAGCCTTATTGCATGAACTGATGAAGCCTGTTCAGATGAGAGGCAGATCAGCTTCTCAGACATCCAGAACAGTCTAGTTGCAATCGATTCAATGCCTTGATAATGAAACGACCTGGATAAATGAAAATATCCACACGCATCCATGGCAAAGTTCCATCCATCCATCCATTTTCCACACCGCTTATCCTCACTAGGGTCGCGGGCGTGCTGGAGCATATCCCAGCTATCTTCGGGCAAGAGGCGGGGTAGACCCTGAACTGGTCGCCAGCCAATCACAGGGGACACATAAACAAACAACCATTCGCACTCACATTCACACCTACGGGAAATTTAGAGTCTTCAGTTAACCAACCATGCATGTTTTGGGGATGTGTGAGGAAACCGGAGTACGCAGTGAAAACCCATGCAGGCACGGGAAGAACATGCAAACTCCACACAGGCAAGGCCGGATTTGAACCCAGTCCTCAGAACTGTGAGGCGGATGTGCTAACCAGTCGTCCAACGTGCCACCCCCATGGCCAAGTTCCACTGCTGACCAAAAAGAACAATGCCTCGTCTTTTGCAAGAAAACATCTAAATGATTCCCGAGACCTTTGGGAGAATATTCTATGGACTGACCAAACTAAAGTTAAACTTTTTTAGACAATGTGTCTCTCGTTACATCTGGCGTAAAACTAACACAGCATTTTAGAAAAAGAACATCATACCAACAGTCAAACATGGTGATGGTAGTGTGATGGTCTGCGGCGGTTTTACACCTCCAGGACCGAGACAAATTGCTGCGATTGATGGAATTATGAATTATGCTCATTACCAGAAAATCGGCCATGAGTTCATGACCTCAAGCTGAAGCACATTTTTGCAGCAGGACAACGATCCAAAATACACGAGCAAGTCAACTTCTAAACGGCTTTAAAAAAAATAATACAAAATGAAGGTTTTCGAGTGGCCTAGTCAAAGTCCGTACTTTAATTCGAATGAAATGCTGTAGCATGACATAAAAAAGGCCATTCATGTTCGAAAAGCCACCAGTGTTGCTGAATTAAAACAATTCTGCAAGGTGAAGATGTGAAAACTCATTGCCCGTTATAGAAAACACTTGATTTCAGTTGTTGCTGCTGTGGGTGGGCCAACAACTTATTAGGTTTAGGGCGCCATTAAATTTTGACACAGGGCCAGGCAACTTTGAATAGTTTATTTCCGTTCATAATAAAATCACCATTTAAAAAATGCATTTTGTTTACTTGAGTTATCTTTGTTTAATATTTATTATATTACTATACTATATTATACTATACTGTGCTACTATTATACTATATATTATATTTATTTGTTTCATGATCTTAAAACAAAAGTGGGGAAAATATGCAAAAATATAAGAATTTGAGAATGGCGATAATACTTTTTCACGGCACTGTACATGGTTGAAGTGTAAAAGTGGCGGATTTATCACAGGGCTAATTTACATCTGTAACACAACAACATCGAAACACAAAAACAAAGCATGTTGGCAAAAGCCCATTAAATACAAAAGTGACAAGAACAACTACATGATGACATGATTATTAGTATTCAATACATAGAACTTTGGAGGCCTCTTTGGAAATTATATGAAGTCCCCACAGGACCATAGTATCTGTGGTTGGTGGAATCGATTGACTAAATTTTGTTTTGAGGTTATCTATCAGGGCCAAAAGAACTTTCAAGAAGTGAAGGAACCTTTGCGACAGGGTCTGGCAAACCTTTTAGTTCCAGGAACTACAAGTGCCAAAAGCCAAAGGTTCCGGGAAGAAATAGCAGACATTACCTAATGTCAGACAATCCACTAAATGCAGAATATGGAAGTTAATAGTTGTGTTTCCTATCAACGTGTCTTCATTTTCATTTTACTTAGTTAGTCTGGTCTAAGCTCTGAAACGCGAAGCCACAAACCTACTGTATTATGTTGTCACATCCTAAAACGCTAGCGGCTCAAGTGGAGTTGCAGAACAGGCTTCTTATGCCTTTTTTTAATGAACACCTTTTTTGTACTTACAAGAAATGCTAAGAAAAAATGCTGAGTTTAAACTGAAATTTGAAATTGCCTCACTGAAAATATTTCTATTCAAGAAAATACAGTTCGCTGCTCAATGTGAATTTAAGAAATAAAACAGTTATGTAAAAAAACAATTGGTCATTCATTTTGAAGTTTTCTTGTGTAATTATAATTGCTCTTTAACCAAGCAAAAATATAATTTATCCAAATACCCGATCATTCGATAAAGATTTTGGTAGAAAACTCGAATACTAAAATATTCAATAGCTGCAACCTTAAATATGATATCATGTATATCAATACAAGTGAAGCCCAAACACCGTATAGTCATCTTAGGTGGCTCTGTGGTGAGATCTAGTGTTTAAAATAAGACATTGTAGATGTTTAAAGTTCCTACAGGTGCTTTGAAACAGTCCCCTTCCCCATTCACCCAAATGAGGCGGAAGTGCTTTTAAATGATTTGCCTAATGCGGAAGTAGTTTTGAGCATATAGCAGATTGACTTTGTTTCATTGATGTTGGAATTAACTCCAGATGTGACAACTGAGTTCTTCATTTTTAATGATTTTTTTTTTATATATATGAACTCATATTTGATCAGTGATAACATTCCAAATCATTCTGGATTGCTCTAAAAATTACAAACACTGAAATGGCATCTAATGCCGCAAAAACTTCTTAGAATTTTTTCCAAGGTCTGTAGGCTTATAGACTGTGTTAACATGGCCCTGAATATGAATGTACTGTATCTGATTGGAACCTTTTAGTCCAGGGCATACATGTCAAACTCAGGCCTGGGGGCCAAATTTGGCCCACGATGTAATTATATTTGGCCCGCGAGACCATATCAAATGTGTATTAGAGCTGGCCCGCCAGTATGTAGCACATGCGCCACTAATATTACAAATCGCAGAATGCTTTGCTAGTGTGTTGGCCCATCAGTCTAGACCGACAAGCGGCCCTTCCCTTTCTGTTGCAGTCGTTAGCAACTATGCTACCAGTCTCCTTGAGAAAATTTACACTTGCCCTTCCCAAAAATTGCCAAACGAAAGATGGAAAACGGTTAACTTCCAAGACAGGTGGGAGGCAGATTGTCTGTTCACTAAAGTAAAAGACAGACCTATTTGTCATGTGCGGAGCAACGTGGCTGTAACAAAGAATGTAACAATGACATTAATGTTTTTTTAATGCCCTTTATCAACTCCTTGGCAGGGACTGTTAATAGTTTGAAGTTAGAATTTTTATTGAAGGACATTATTTTTTGGGGTTGTTGGCCTTTGAAAAAAGATTCACATAAAAATGAAAGGTAGTTGGAGATAAATAGAAGTTGGAGATAAATAGATGGAGAGAGAAGAATTCATGTTATCTATTTAAATACAAAACAACAAACAAACACCACTGATGTCTTATCGTTTATAATATTAAAGTTTGTTTATTCCAGATTCAGTGTTTAAGCAAAATTTAAGTTTGTTGTCATATGACAAACTTTAACGCTACATTTCTGGAGAGAAGGGAAACATGCACATCGCAGTGATTTTTCATTAAATATTGAGTTTGGCCCGCGACGTTGTCCCAATTTTTAATTTTGGCCCACCGTGAATTTGAGTTTGACACCCCTGGTCTAGGGGAAGTACAAGGAGACAGAATACTAGACGACTACTAGACAGTTTACGTGGAAATGGACTGTTAATCATTATAGAACCATGCTTTTAAAATGATTTTTATCCTGAATTGAAATCAACCTATTATTCCAGCAGCATGGTCACTAGGCAACCGGGCACCTATGAAGGACAGCCACACGCCTGCGAGCCACCAGGGACACGATACAAATTTCCTAAGAGCCCTGGCAATAAAAAAATGCATTTCAACATGTCCTGAAATTTTGCTGTGGAGTCTCAGCGCAGTCAAAAACTACTGGATTCAACTGTGGTAATGTCGCAGTTGATCAAATCCTAACCAATCCTCCAGTTTCTCTCAATCAGAGGTAAAAAACCTCATTTTGAAAGAGATGACCCTTTGTGAGACACTCTACCAGTTGCATCTTTCAACAGACGATTGAATGTAACGTTAACTGCAGATTTGACACGTTCTGGTTATTTATTCAAATGTAATGTTTTTGTAGTTTTATGTTTTGTGGGACTGGAGAATAGAAACAATCTTTCTGTATGTGTGTTACTCAACAACGGATGCTAGTTTAGTTTGAACTTGGTTTGTGGTGAACGGAATGACCTCATGAACACTGTGATCGCAAAATGATTAACTGGTGAAGGGAGACTCCAGACCTCCTTTTTCATCGATAACCGCTTCACAGACACAAAGAGCATGTATGAATGGCCGTTTTATGTCTTTATTAGGGCTACGGGGGGAAAAAACTAAAAAAATCAGCTAACTCGACCACAAAAATTGGTCGACGCAAAAATGCCTCTCTCGAGGCAATGAAAAATATTAATAAAAGCATATTCGCCCTGCCCAGAACCAATTTGCAAAGCCCGGAACCTTTTGGCCACTGTCGATGTTTACCGCACCGACATTTGTTGCAGACGGGCGCACTGTTGGACCAGTGAAAAACATTATCAAAAATTACGTTTGTGATTTTTAAGACACTATTAAATGCGTAATGTACATGTTTTACTTTATTTATCATCGCTACCTAAAATGGTAATTGCTAAAGCTAACCGCAAATGCTAACCATTTAGCAAACGCTGATTTTGTTGTCTCAAATTCTGTAGGGGAGGGAGGGGGGTGGGAGGTTGGTGATTACTCAGAATCATCTTTATTTGCCAAGTATGTCAAAAACACACAAGGAATTTGTCTCCAGTAGTTGGAGCCGCTCTAGTACGACAACAGTCAATTGAGAGAGAATACTTTTGAGACAGACATTTTAAAAAAAATAAAAAAAAAATAAATAAAAAAGGTCACTGAGCATTGAAATGTTGCCAGTAATTTGGTAATGCCGGTACAATTATTATTATTATTTTTGTTTTTTTCTGGACAATTGTGGAAAAAGATGCAGAGTTCTCTAGCAATTAGAGCAGTTTGACATAACTAACAGAACAATAGTCCGGTGCAATGACCATTGTGCAAAGGGCGCAGAGACTTCAAGAAATGTATGCAGTTTAAAGTAAATAGTAGTACGATAATCTGGGACAATGTCGATTGTGCAAATGGTGCAGATGTACTCAGGCACATGAGTGGCCAGTATTGGTCAACCACAGATATGCAAATAGTGCAGCGTGGCGAGACTACTACAGTGAGTGCACGAGTAATGTATAATTGGCCCGACAGAAATGTGACAACAAACTCAAGACAAAAAAATTGGCAGCATGTTGCAATGGAATTGTAAGTGAACTTTTTAAGAAGTTAATCGCAAGTCTCGACGAAATATCTATAGGCTAATCGATTCTAGAAAGATTCGATAGTGACAGCCCTAGTCTTTATGGAATATGGTTTATGTTTTTTTGTATTTTTGAGAGTGGCGTAATTGGAAAAGTAATTTCGGTCCTCTGTATCTTCCACATACATAGAGGACTGACAATAAAATGTTACCATACCATACCATATCATAGTTTATGTGGTTCAAATTAGGTAGCAATCAAATAAAATTCCTAGGACAAGTTTGTTTTGAAAGGAAACCTATAAATGGCCAAATTACCTGAAAATGGATGCTTCAAAACAAAATGGCAGGTTTGCTGTGTTTTTTAAAGATTGGCTTCTTGAGACTTTTTTTGTAGATCTATGAAATAAATACATGGCTATCAAATTTCATGTTGCTAAGTGAAACCAGCTTTGGAGGCTACATTTTCAAAAAAGTAATTTCGTGTTTTGCGAATCTTGAGAGCTGGCCAATGGATAATACCTCTACCAATCCAAATGTATCATCCCAAAACTTATGGTGGCGCCAGATCCAACTCATTCTAAGTGATGAAACCCACATTTTGCATACCGCTGTTTTTTGTTGCTTTGGAGTGCTGAGCTGCAATAAAAACCACAGACAATTATGCACTGCGGGCCATACTTGCCACTCCAAAAAGTAGCTAATGTGGAAAGTCAGAGCAAAAAAAATTATCAAAAGCACATGCAGCATTTAGCATGATATCTAGCACACAAACAATCAATCACAACAGACATGTCATGAACGGTGCTGCTGTGGCTGAATTTGGCAACGGGTTGTCATCTTGTTCTCGTTAGGGGGCTGCTGAGGGGGAAAATGGGGAGGAATGGTGGGGGAGGGAAGAAGAAGATGGAAGGCGAGCGTGGAAGGAATGAGGTCATCCCCAATGGTCGCCCGCGAGGATCTGAGGGCCTAGAGTGGGTGTGGTTTGCACAGCGATAAGGAGGGGGAGCTCACGGCTAATGCGAGAACATGTTCGGGTAACTGACTTTCCCACTTTATTGAACCGCCCCGTTATGGTCTATTAATTCTCTTCTTGCCAGGACATGTCCCCGACAGAGGTAGACAAGCACAGGCACAGATCCCTAACAATATCCTCGATATAAGATGAACCCTCACTATTTATGGGGGTTAGCGACCAAGAATAGCAAGAATTTGCAAATAATAGATGCCCCACGCCCTCTAAAATTGTAACTGCCAATATTAATAGTTTAAGGTGGCACGGTAGTCGACTGGTTAGCACATCTGCCTCACAGTTCTGAGGACCGGGGTTCAAATCCCGGCCCCGCCTGTGTGGAGTTTGCATGTCCACCCCGTGCCTGCGTGGGTTTTCTCTGGGCACTCCGGTTTCCTCCCATATCCCAAAAACATGCATGGTAAGTTAATTGAAGACTGTAAATTTCCCATAGGTGTGAATGTGAGTGTGAATGGTCGTTTGTTTATATGTGCCCTGCGATTGGCTGGCGACCAGTTCTGGGTGTAACCCGCCTCTCGCCCGAAGATAGCTGGGATAGGTTCCAGCACGCCCGCGACCCTTGTGAGGATAAGTGGAATGGAAGATGAAAGGATGGAAAGTTTAATGCTTAAATATACCCCAAACTATGATGCAAAAACACTTTAGCATCATTTAAAACTCATCTCAATACTACCCTTAATAAATGGCTTTCAGATCAGAAACATTATCATGTTTGTTTTTCAGACAAAATACACCATCTCCTGACTTTTAATTCATTTAATTCTGGATTGCGTTTATATCACTCCCCGCGTGTCTGCTCATATGGAAACTAGGCTTTACACGATCAGGATTTTGTGGGCCGATCATAGATCAGCGAGTTTAAAAAAATGATAATCGATCACCGATCCGATCACAAGATGGAGCAATGTGTATTTAAATGACCTGTTCATTTACTGTATATACTTGATACCTTAATTGCTCAAAAAATTTTATTTACAATAAATAATGAATCTTTGTTCTTTTATTTATGCCAGTCATAGTGAAATGAATGGTCTTCTATTAGATGGCAGGAAGTCAATACAGTAATTAATGTATCCACTTTTTGTGACATTTTTTATTGTTGGTGTGCCGTGAGATTTTTCTATTGTAAAATATGTTCCTTGCCTCCATAAAGGTTGGAAATCACTGCTCTAATCAGATCGTGTATTCTAATCAGTCAGGTCAAACCAACATTACATGACAGAAATAATGGGTGCTAACTTAGTGTAATTAAATGACTTTATTGTTAATTAAATTACTTCACCCACACAGAAACCTTAGAGCATGATTTGACAGAACGGCGGCATGTTTACGTCCAACCGTTCATGCTACCGCTAGCTTGCTAGGCTACATAACATTTTATTGCCTGCTTGTCATATCGTATTAAAAAGTACGTGAACATAACTAAAGCAAGCCTTAAACGAACATCCTCTCATGTCCTGAGCACATTTCCCCATTTTGTCCTTATAATACCGTCGGCTCGCTCCACTCGTTATCGTCGCCACGGTAATGAGTGATAAAGATAAAGACCAATGATCGTAAAAAAACGGGATGCAGAATAATTTTATTGCACTAGTCTGACAGTGCAATTGTGAAAGAGCAAATTTGTCTCGTAGTCTGATTATGTGTTGTCTGTCCCACAACGGCGAGGTTTTTTTTTTTTTTTTAATAACCTCTTTGACTGTCAGATATTTACAGTACGATGTCAAAAGACATGCGACAAGGCTAAAAATAAACTACCTTTTGGATTCATTTATACTGTGCACACGGCAACGCGGAATAAATGTCTTTTGCGGAGCTGATCAATGACGTCATTGATCGGATCGGCAAATTATGACATTAAAACCGATCAGCATAAAATGCTAAATATCGGCCGACACCGATCAGCCCGTTCAAATCGGTGTAAAGTCTAATGGAAACCTGTAAAAATACCAATTACTACTTTTCTATTAGGCAATTTTATGATTTGTTTTTACCCAGTGATACATAGAAACTAGGTATATCCCAATCACATTTTTTTTTTTTTTTTTACACAAGTCTGAGTCACTTGATTCTGAGCATCTGCCGATGTAGAGTCCCGATCCGATACCTCGGCAATCCATTAATAAGAAAAAGAAATTGCCTCGTCTTTTTTTTATTTTTTTATCTGAATACAAGTATTCCAAAATGATACCGTACACAACAATGTTTTCACAGTCATTTTGATAATGCAGTGCTGTGTGACATGGAGAACTTTTTTGTAGTGGATATATAGGTAGATTTCTATCCTGATAACAGCCAGCCATTAGCTGGTGGCCCAAATGAGTGGTGTGTAATATATTCAGGTAGTACTTATCTGTTATACATAAACATTTGCAAGAAAGTACATTTGTGAAAGGCGACGCTCAAAACTGCGAGCGTTTACTGTACGTCACAAAGCTGTCTCAATAGCTCAGACAGACAAGGATCTGTCAGAATGCTACCGAGGCTACACTGTAAGCCACTTTTACAGAACACAGGAATGTAAACGCACACACAAGACAGGCAGAAGGAGTCGTCATGAGAAACACCTCAGTGTTGTTTTAACCTTGTGGCCTTCCTGTCTGCTCATCTCACACTATGAGAGAACACGACGCTACGCACGATATTCAGCTCACACACACGCTTACACAAACATGACACACACTCGTAAATATCTAAATAAAAAAGTATAAAAACCACATGTAAAGCCATACAGGTAAAATCCATCAGATTTATCCAAAATAAATAATGAGGGGTGGAAAAAACGTCATGTTCAATGTATGTATTGTATTACTGCAAATATGTCAAGACAAAGTGGCATTTAATAAGTGGTGTGCAACATTGGGAGACCACAACATTGTGGAGCAACCACGTGAGAGTCTTCTGGGATCGTTGTTCCATCCAACCATCGTCATTTGTCAGTCATCGACAATGTCGCCACATAACGCAAGATAATCACCGTGCTCATGTTGATAAGACATGGAAAATCTCCACACTTAAAAAAATAAAATAAAATGCACCACAAGAATGAAGTTGTAATGTTATGAGAATAAAATTAGATTTTTTTTTTTAAAAGGGGTATTTTTATATTTTAAAAAAAGGCTTTTCTCTTTCTTCAAATAGCCATTTTTTAAAGTCAAAATTTAACAAGGAAAAGCACTTTAAAGCCATACTGTGATGAGGAAGTATTTTTAAGAAAAAATATATTAAGAAAACAAAAATCTGGGATTTGGTAGGAGAAAAGTTGGAATATTACAAGATTTAAATCGAAATTAAACAAGAAAAGCCACACTCGTAACGTCATTAGGGTCTATTCAGGTGATGCTGTTATGCTTAGCAACTGAGCTCATTCTCACTGCCATTGAAATTAAATAAGGGCGGCGAAATAATTACAACTCGTGGAATTTTATGATGACGACAAGCTCCAGACATGTAAAACATTCAAATGCTGACAGGGGTCACAAATGGATGGTGACCCTTGTGATGGCACACGCAGCTGTGCAACACACCCCCACAAACACACACGCGCATGCATACAGACATCATGTTTTAAAGTTCTGGCATGGTTGGAGGAGTGTCATCTGACACTCAGCATGTGGTCATCTGTCCGGCTCTGGAATGACACATGACAACTAGGGAAAGACTTTTCATATAGAAAACGCCTCTTACAAATCCCTCACCGACGAGGCCGAGGAAGGAAGGAAGGATGAAGGAAAGATCTGGAAAATAAGGATTCACTCCACTTTTCCTGGCACACTCCACACACACACACACACACACACACACACACTTTCTAAACTTACAGTATATTTGTGTGAGTGAGCTATTAAGAGACAGCGGCATTCCTTCCAGACCTTTAAAAAGATCTGCTTGCCAGAATGGACTGAAGATGAGTCACGGGAGCTGCCAGGAGCTTTGCAGTTGTCCCTGCCGAAGGACGTCCCATAATCCAAGAATCCTATTGCTTTTGGACGACATCCTAACTCAAGATGTTTGAGGCAGCAGAAGTTGTTGGTGCTCTCTATCAGTCACATATTTCAAACTGACCTTTGCTGAAGTCAAATTACCCTTAAAAGTCACTGGTGTGAATAAAGTTTCCGACATTGACGGCTTATTGTGTTACATTCAAATTCATGCCAAAGCAAAAATATTACTGATTTTGAACAGAGATTGTTTGAGGTAGCTGAGGCCCAAAGGTCCAATCAGTACCTCAGATATCTACCAGTCACATTTAACTCATGCCAAGTAAAATAATTTTTTCAACAGGTGGGCATGGAGGAGGGTCTCACCTAGGTTGTATGTGAAATTCAGGTTTGTAAACCACTGTGATGACTAACAGATCCCTGTAGATGGCGACTTTGCATGCTTTGGATTTGAGATCGGCACAGCTTTTGAGTTGAAGATAAAGATTACAGGGTGAAACTCTGCTTGTAACGTCAATGAGAGAGGAATGAGAGAAATGCCATCACGTTGGAAGTCATACAAATTCAGGCACCTCATACTCCCAACAGATTATGCAGAGCTGCCATCTAATAAAAATTCACTTCCAGAACAATTTGTCAAATCTGTCTGATATTTTCACATTTTTTCAAGAATATTTCAGTGCGAAAGTCATAATCATAATCGTTAATAAATTATTCCTTCAATATTTGTCATTAATGTTTTTATTACATCAACCTTGTCATGGTGGACACCGTTGCAGCCTGAATCAAAGTATTAGTCTATGAGTTCTGAAGTTACGTGTGCAGTGACGTACCAATTCATTTACGGTTCAAACGCGGGATCCTGTGTAGACGTGTATTATTTTATATTTGTATCTCTAAACGTATTAATTGGCCTGTTATTTTGTTGCTCAAAATTGGTTACTCTGCGAAAACGCGGTTCCAGCCAGACCTATGTGACAAGTGTATTATTTCAAAGTTTTGTGACTGCTTCTAACAATAACTTGCCGATTAGCACCTTGTCCTCCCCTTTCTGACACTTTTGTAAGAAGCAGGGTAAGAAGTCTAGCTTATTCGCTACCATAGAGGCGATGATTAGTGGCATACAATGAGTTGACAACGGGCGCAAAGAGAACTTTCGTCTCAGCGTTTTGGCGGCTGGGGTGCGTGATAAAATAGGGTGCACCAAGCAGCTGTTCAATGTGGCCGCGCCAGTAATGTCAGATGCTGGATTTTTTTCACCAATATCCAGAACAATCTGTCACGGCAGTAACGATTCAACGTTCAGCAATTTCCGTAACATTTGGGAGCTCTTGAGTATATCATTGTGTTGTATAAACAGAGTATGTGTCGCGGTAGGTAGTACAAAGTGTGTGTTGCGATCATGAAATAAGAGAGCAGTTCATGCATAGCAAATGCCATATAAAAAAGCCACCGACGTTCAACTCAAGCAATGAGACGTCATCATTGCTCCCTGCGGGTTTCATAATTGTATATCTGATAATGTTATTTTGTCATCAAAAAAAAATATATATATATATATATATATATATATATAAGCGTCAAAGGCAAAGTTATGCTCAAAATTTTTCTAGAAAAAAACAAAACTTTCTATTCTTTCTTTTGGGAGGTTCAGTGCTTATATTGTGACAGAACACAATA